>NC_056450.1:23950900-24098400 GCF_018296145.1 Oncorhynchus tshawytscha | reverse complement strand
ACACAGAGTCCAAAGAAGGGCCAGAAGTATACAGAATGATGTCGTCTGCGTAGAGGTGGATCAGAGACTCACCAGCAGCAAGAGCGACATCATTGAGGTATACAGAGAAGAGAGTCAGTCAAAGAGTTGAATCCTGTGGCACCCCCATAGAGACTGCCAGAGGCCCGGACAACAGGCCCTCCGATTTGACACACTGAACTCTATCAGGGAAAGAGTTGGTGAACCAGGTGAGGCAATCATTTGAGAATCCAAGGCTATCAAGTCTGCCGATGAGGATGTGGTGATTGACAGTCGAAAGCCTTGGCCAGGTCAATGAATACGGCTGCACAGTATGGTTTCAGCTCTGATACCAGATTTCATAGCGGAGAAGGTATGGTGGGATTCGAAATGGTCGGTAATCTGTTTGTTGACTTGGCTTTCAAAGACGTTAGAAAGGAAGGGTAGGATAGATATAGGTCTGTAGCAGTTTGGGTCAAGAGTGTATCCCCCTTTGAAGAGGGGGATGACCGCAGCTGCTTTCCAATCTTTGGGAATCTCAGAAGACAAAACAGAGAGGTTGAACAGGCTAGTAATAGGGGTTGCAATAATTTCGGCAGATCATTTTAGAAAGAAAGGGTCCAGATTGTCTAGCCCGGCTGATTTATAGGGGTCCAGATTTTGCAGCTCTTTCAGAACATCAGCTGACTGGATTTGGGAGAAGGAGAAATGGGGAAGGTTTGGGCGAGTTGCTGTGGGGAGTGCAGTGCTGTTGACCGGGGTAGGGGTAGCCAGGTGGAAAGCATGGCCAGCCGTAGAAAAATGCTTATTGAAATTCTCAATTATAGTGGATTTATCGGTAGTGACAGTGTTTCCTATCCTCAGTGCAGTGGGCAGCTGGGAAGAGGTGGTCATATTCTCCAAGAAGTTTCAGTGTCCCAGAACTTTATTGAGTTTGTGTGGCAGGAAGCAAATTTCTGCTTGAAAAAGCTAACCTTGGCTTTTCTAACTGCCTGTGTGTATTGGTTTCTAGCTTCCCTGAAAAGTTGCATATCACGGGGGCTGTTTGATACTAATGCAGAATGCCATAGGATGTTTTTGTGTTGGTTAAGGGTAGTCAGGTCTGGAGAGAACCAGGGGCTATACCTGTTCCTGGTTCTAAATTTCTTGAATGGGGCATGCTTATTTAAGATGGTGAGGAAGCCATTTTAAAAAAATAACCAGGCATCCACTACTGATGGGATGAGGTCAATGTCCTTCCAGGATACCCTGGCCAGGTCGATTAGAAAGGCCTGCTCGCTGAAGTGTTTCAGAGAGCGTTTGACAGTGATGAGTGGAGGTCGTTTGACCGCTGACCCATTACGGATGCAGGCAATGAGGCAGTGATCGCTGAGATCTTGGTTGAAAACAGCAGAGGTGTATTTAGAGGGCAAGTTGGTTAGGATGATATCTATGAGGGTGCCCGTGTTTACGGCTTTGGGGCGGTACCTAGTAAGTTCATTGATATTTTGTGTGAGATTGAGGGCATCAAGCTTAGATTGTAGGATGGCTGGGGTGTTATGCATGTCCCAGTTTAGGTTGCCTAGCAGCACGAGCTCTGAAGGTAGATGGGTGGCAATCAGTTCACATATGGTGTCCAGAGCACAGCTGGGGGCAGAGGGTGGTCTATAGCAGGTGGCAACAGTGAGAGACTTGTTTTTAGAGAAGTGGATTTTTAAAAGTAGAAGTTCAAATTGTTTGGGTACAGACCTGGATAGTAGGACAGATCTCTGCAGTAGATTGCAACACCGCCCCCTTTGGCCGTTCTATCTTGTCTGAAAATGTTGTCGTTCGGAATGGAGATTTCAGAATTTTTGGTGGTCTTCCTCAGCCAGGATTCAGACACGGATAGAACATCCGGGTTGGCAGAGTGTGCTAAAGCAGTGAATAAAACAAACTTAGGGAGGAGGCTTCTAATGTTATCATGCATGAAGCCAAGGCTATTACGGTTACAGAAGTCATCAAAAGAGAGCGCCTCGGGAATAGGAGTGGAGCTAGGCACTGGATTCACCTCTATATCACCAGAGGAACAGAGGAGGAGTAGGATAAGGGTACGGCTAAAAGCTATGAGAATTGGTCGTTTAGAACGTCCGGAACAGAGAGTAAAAGGAGGTTTCTGGGGGCGATAAAATAGCTTCAAGGTATAATGTACAAAAAAACATAAAACAACATTTAGTTAATTAGTAAAGACATCACTCATATTTCATGTCTTGTTGGTTGGGAGCCGGTCCATGGGCCTCTTGACCAAATGTTGGTTAAAGCCAACTGGACACTTCGGGGACTGTTGAGAAAAAAATAGTTAAAAAATAATATTCTTTGTAAGCCTAATAAATAAGTCTAATAAATGTCACAATTTAGACGCTGGGTTGACGCACTATTATTTTGTTCAGTTGTTATTTGGATAAATATCTGCTACTGTATCTCGACTGGAGTGTGCTAGCTTACTCCAAGCTGGAGGAAGACAACGAGTAAAGAGGGAGTCCTTATTTCATGGAACATTTATTTGCTATGAGCCTTCTCCTGATTCTACTAAGCACTGCTATTAAAACATGGAGATTATAAAGCAGACCAAAAGAAAAGTTTAACAGTCATCAGACATAGAGAGTATGTTTCCTGTTTTTCACACTCTACTTAGCAACAGTATATCTCAGCACCACTCACCAAAGGGGATAGGTGTTCGGCAGTTTCACTTTACAATGAAACAGGAAGCTAATAGACTATATATAAATATCACATGATTTGAGCACAGTCCCAAATCAGACCTACAGCCATCTATCTACACTAGAGCTAATAATCAACCTAGGTAAAATTCTTCCTTTTGTTGTACATGCATAAATCTATAGTCTCTGTATGTATGTATCTCTTATGCAAATCATGTTAACAAAATTATCTTTATTTGCTGATTTGCTGGATATAGTTGAAAAAAAAAGTTGTTTGTGGTATTTTATAAAAGCAGTACTATTTCAGAGGAACAACACTGTATATCTCTCCATATAGGGTGTTAAGCATGTTATCCCTCCTAATACTGCTCCTGAATCTTACCAATCATGCTTTTGGACAAAATCCTGCAATAAAGGCCATATTGACAAATAAAGGACTTCAATATGGTAAGAAAATGCTATTTCCTCAATTGTCTTGAGTTAAAATACCAAACCAGAGAAATTGCATTTCAACAGCTACTTTATTCTTGTATCCTCCAGGGTCACACATTGGGGCTGATTGGATGCAGGAGAAGATAGGCAGTGTGATCATACCAGATGTCAGTGGTGGTGTTGACATTGGTATAGGAACGGTGCACTACGTCCTTGACGGGTACATGTTGTGGCTTTTATTTATGAAATTAAAGTAAACCATTACTGTTCAGAATAACGTTTAACTTAATCATCATTAGTCAAAGAACCTGCTACAGACATTTTGTGCTTTGTCCTTTGGTGGCAAAGTACCAAGAATGAGTTTGGGTCTAATATTATAACATAGTCTCCGAAGATCTAGTTCTATGATTTAAAACAGTGCTATTGACACAATGTGCAAAACATTGACTGTCTCCACCATCATTCTCTCTAGAATCTCAGTGTCTGGGTGTGATGTTCCAGAGCCTTCAGTGGAGTTCTATGAGGGCGTGGGACTCAAGGCTGTGATCAGTGGCCTCAGCATTTCAATGAGTGGAAATTGGCACACACGTTTTGGCATCATGTGAGTGACAGCGATCAGTTTCTGTTGTCTGATTGGTGCCTGTTTTTCTATTTTTCCATCGTTGAATCTTTCCATGCCATTGGATTATGAGGGTCAGGTACATTATTGATGTCTGTCTCCTGAAAAGGGAGAATCTTTGTTAAATGTACTGGTAACACAACTACTGGTGACACAAGGTAACACAACTACTGGTAACACAACTGCTGATGACAGTATAACAGGAACTGATACACTGATACACTAAATCTGTACAGAGAACAAACATATTATATCTGGGACCAGTCAGATAAGAATGAGTACAGTAGTTCTCTCAACGGCTCATCCTGTTTTCACATCAGAAGATTTGAGCTTTGAAGCCTGTTCCTTTTGTAATGACTTCAAAACAAATCAAATTTCTAATAACATTATGTCTTGTTCCACTCTCTGTGTGTTTGCAGAACCGATGGTGGCTCATTTGACCTGGCAGTGTTCAATGTGGATGTGACCTCTGTGGTGCAGATAGGAAGTGATCAGAGTGGACACATTTCTATCTCCAGCAAAAACTGTGATGCCAAGGTCGGCGAGGCATCAATCAATTTCCATGGAGGCGCCAGGTATGTTTCAAAATGTATTTAGAGAGAGAGAGAGAGAGAAAGAAAGAGATTTATAATCATAATTATAATTTGGTAACCATTTTGTTAACAGTTTGATCTTCCAGCCATTTGTGAGCCTTTTCCACCATCGCATTAAAGCTATAATTGAGGAAAGAGTGAGTAAATTGATTCACTCATGATTTGTATTCCTTATACCAGTAAATGTTCAAATGATGTGTGGTGTTTTTCAACTGACTGCATGACCATATAATGTATATATATCACTGCACCCAGATCTGCCCATTGGTTGAAGAGCATGTTACCGATTTGGAGCGACATCTAGCAGAAATGCAAGGTATTGCAGTAGGGAGGACAAAGGAAGAAAATAGGCTTCACAAATATTCTTTCTACCAGTATTGTGGTGCTCATGGTGTTGTTTTTTCACTACAGTGTCCTTCAAGGTCAATTCTGCTCTAGTTCTGGACGTCCCCCTCACTAACTCACCCCTCGTCGATTCTATTAGCCTTGGTCTGGATTTGAAGGTAGCTTTACCTGATGTGAATGGATACAACATAACCCAATATGATTGTGTTACATGAAGAAAATAGGGTGGGGACTGGGGGTATCATACTTTGCATCAGTAACAAATGGTGTCTTTTTTAAAACTCAGGATCCTTGCTCAGATTGACTGATTTCTGTGTTCCAGGGTGAGTTCTACAGTGTTCAGAGTCACACAGATCCTCCTTTTAAGGCCGAGCCTTTTCATCTGGCAGAGGACAAAGGCCACATGCTCTCCCTGGGCCTGTCTGAATTCACTGTCAACTCTGCCTCCTATGCTTACTTCTCCGCTGGACTCCTGCAGGCCCAAATAAACGACAGCATGGTGTGTGTGCGTGTGTGTGTGGGGAACAGAAGTCCTTACAAGGATAGTAAAACAAGGAAAATTGCTATTTTAGGTTTAGAAGTTAGGTTTAGGGTTACAATTAGGGTTAGGTTTAGAATTATGGTAAAGGTGTGTGTGTGTGTGTGTGTGTGTGTGTGTGTGTGTGTGTGTGTGTGTGTGTGTGTGTGTGTGTGTGTGTGTGTGTGTGTGTGTGTGTGTGTGTGTGTGTGTGTGTGTGTGCGTGCAAATGTTCATGTCTGTCTGTCTGTCTGTCTGTCTGTCCGTCTGTTTTTCTGTCAACTACAGTCATTTCGCTCCTTTTAATCTAAGTATGCAAACTGTTGAGAAACCTTCGCATTTAACCCTTCCCCTTACTTCCTCTATTTATCTCAGATCCCCAAAGCCTCTCCTTTCCGTCTCAACACAACCTCCTTCGGGCCTCTCATCCCTCAGGTAACACCCAGAAAATCCTTGGCCATTGCCAAAGGTAAATGCATTCAGTGGCCAGTTTATTAGCTTCACCAATTTAGTACCGGGTCAGACCCACCTTTGCCTCCAGAACAGCCTGAATTCTTGTCGGAAACATTCCACAGGGATGTTGGTCCATGCTGACGTGATGGCATCACGCAGTTGCTGCAGATTGGACAGCGGTACATTCATACTGCAAACGGCCCATTCCATCTCATCCCAAAGATGCTCTATTGGGTTTGGCCAGCAACAATGTTCAGATACACAGTGGCATTCAATCGTTGCTCAGTTGGTATGAAGGGACCTAACATGTGCCAGGAAAACATTCCCCACACCAGTAACGACCGTCACCAGCCTGTACCGTTGACACCAGGCAAAATGGATCAATGGACTCATGCTACTTATGCCAAATCTTGACTGCTATCAGCATGATGCAAAAGGAACCGGGATTTGTCAGATCAGGCAATGTTTTTCCACTTCTTAACTGTCCAGTGTTGGTGATCGCGTGCCCACTGGAGCTGCTTCTTGTTTTTAGCTGATAGGAGTGGAACCCTGTGTGGTCATCTGATTCAATAGCCCATCCGTGACAAAGATCGACGGATTGTGCGTTCCGAGATGCCGTTCTGCACACCACTGTTGTACTGCGCCGTTATATGTCTGCTTGTGTACCGCCTGTTAGCTTGCACACATTCTTGCCATTTTCCTTCGACCTCTCTTATCAATGAGCTGTTTTCACCCACAGGACTGCTGCTGACTGGATGTTTTTTGTTTGTCGCATCATTCTCTGTGAACCCTAGACACTGTCGTGCATGAAAAAAGCACAGGAGAGCAGCCGTTTCTGAAATACTGGATCCGACGTGCCTGGAACCCACGATCATACCTCGCTCAAAGTCGCTTAGGTCACTAGTTTTGCCCATTCTAACATTCAATCGAACAGTAACTGAATGCCTCAATGCCTGTCTGCCTGCTTTATATAGCAAGCCAAGGCCACGTGAATCACTATCTGTAGGAGCGATCCATTTTCGTGAACGGGGTGGTGTACTTAATAAACTGTCAATGAGTGTGTTAATGGACAGTGTAGTTTTGACCTTGAACAAAATCTTTCTAAATGCACTATTACATCCCCCCCAGCTTCCCAAGCTCTTCCCCAACATGCTGATGGAACTGCAGGTGTATGCCAGGGACGTTCCAATGTTTTCCTTCCAGGCTGATAAGGTGACAATGGAATTTCCAGGTGCTGTTAAGGCCTTTGCCATCCAGCCAAATGCTTCACGGACTCCACTGTTCAAGCTCAATGTTGTGAGTTAGCTTTTTTGGTTCAGGGTTCATGTAAATCCTTTTCAGTTAATATGTACTTTCAGAATGCATTCTGTGCAGGGTTAATTCCAATCAATTCTTCTCTTCCAGGACTCCATTTTTAGTGGGATGATACGCATTTCAGAAGAGAAACTCAACGGCTTGGTGGAACTAAGCAAGTAAGATGAGTTTCACTTCCACTTTAATTAAATAAATACATTTGATTTGTAAATTAATTGAGTAATACAACTCTCCATTTGCTAGTTTTACCCTGACACTTGCATCAAGTGAAGTGGGAACATTCCAGGTAGGATGCAAAGACACTGCATTACCTTTACAATGATATGGTGCACTGCTTTACCTCAGTACTCTGTGGGACGGTTTCTCCATTAGGCATGCTTGTTAGTCCAGGACTAAGCTTAATCTGTATCTGGGAAACTGGCCCTGTATGGATAAATAAAGAGCTACCAAATGTTGACAACGATCACTATTTTCCAGACTGCAGCCCTGGAAAAGTTTATGAAGCTGGGGATGAAGATTTCAGTGTTAGCTAAACTGAACGGTAAGTTCTGAAATGTATGTGGGAGAAAGAGCATACAATCCTAGAGTAGTACTACAGTAGGCCTATTCATGTTCATATTGACCATATACACATTGTCAAACCACACTTCATCATGGTATTACCTTTTAACATACAAAACCATTGTGTGTAAACCTAATGACTGGACTGCTGAAATAGTTACCCTAAACTACTGGTTTTTGTTTGTTGCAGCCAAACTGGAGGAGGGCATTGTTTTACCCACCATGCACCACATCCATCTGGTTAACCCTGCGCTGAAGATCCAGCAGGTCTGATACCATGTATTATTTTATTGTGTTACTTTTAATCATTTTTTAGAAACTTTAAAACTAATTTTTAACTCTTATTTTTCTTAAGACCGCATTGTTGGCTTGTAAATAAGCATTTTACGGTAAGGTCTACTACACCTGTTGTATTCGGCACATGTAACAAATCAAATTTGATTGGATTTGATCTATTAGTGTATCTTTTAAACCAGCCTCAATTAGTATAGGTTGGAAATCTGTAAATGTGTTTAATTTGCCAGTTTTGAGTATGTTTTGAGTATGTTTTGCCAGTTTTGAGTATTTTGAGTATGTAAGTGTGTGTCAAATCAAATGTTATATTACATGCGCCGAATACAAATGGTGTAGACTTTACTGTGAAATACTTGCTTACGAGCCCTTCCCAACAATGCAGAGTTTAAAAATAAAATAGTAACACAAGAGGAATACATTTTTTTTTAAAGAGAGTACCAGTACCAGATCAATGTGTAGAGGTGCGAGGTATTTGAGGTAGATATGTACCTGAAAGCAGGGTAAAGTGACTAGTTATCAGGGTAGATAATAATAAAAGTAAAATAAAGAACAGAGTAGCAGCAGCAAATGATGAGTGTAAAAGTGTGTGTTTATGTCTGTGCGTGTGTGTGTAATATGTATGTGTGTTATGTGTGTGTGTATGTGAATGTGTGTGGGTTTTGTGTAGGAGTGTCAATGTAGTGTGTGTGTGTGTGTGTGTGTGTGTGTGTGTGTGTGTGTGTGTGTGTGTGTGTGTGTGTGTGTGTGTGTGTGTGTGTGTGTGTGTGTGTGTATAGTCTAGTGAGTGTGCATAGGGTCAGTGCAGATAGGGTCAGTGTAGATAGTTTGGGTACCATTAATTAACTATTTAACAGTGTGTATGTGTGTGTGTGTGTGTGTGTGTGTGTGTGTGTGTGTGTGTGTGTGTGTGTGTGTGTGTGTGTGTGTGTGTGTGTATAGTCTAGTGAGTGTGCATAGGGTCAGTGCAGATAGGGTCAGTGTAGATAGTTTGGGTACCATTAATTAACTATTTAACAGTGTGTATGTGTGTGTGTGTGTGTGTGTGTGTGTGTGTGTGTGTGTGTGTGTGTGTGTGTGTGTGTGTGTGTGTGTGTGTGTGTGTGTGTGTGTGTGTGTGTGTGTGTGTGTGTATAGTCTAGTGAGTGTGCATAGGGTCAGTGCAGATAGGGTCAGTGTAGATAGTTTGGGTACCATTAATTAACTATTTAACAGTGTGTATGTGTGTGTGTGTGTGTGTGTGTGTGTGTGTGTGTGTGTGTGTGTGTGTGTGTGTGTGTGTGTGTGTGTATAGTCTAGTGAGTGTGCATAGGGTCAGTGCAGATAGGGTCAGTGTAGATAGTTTGGGTACCATTAATTAACTATTTAACAGTGTGTATGTGTGTGTGTGTGTGTGTATGTGTGTGTGTGTGTGTGTGTGTGTGTGTGTGTGTGTGTGTGTGTGTGTGTGTGTGTGTGTGTATAGTCTAGTGAGTGTGCATAGGGTCAGTGCAGATAGGGTCAGTGTAGATAGTTTGGGTACCATTAATTAACTATTTAACAGTGTGTATGTGTGTGTGTGTGTGTGTGTGTGTGTGTGTGTGTGTGTGTGTGTGTGTGTGTGTGTGTGTGTGTGTGTGTGTGTGTGTGTGTGTATAGTCTAGTGAGTGTGCATAGGGTCAGTGCAGATAGGGTCAGTGTAGATAGTTTGGGTACCATTAATTAACTATTTAACAGTGTGTATGTGTGTGTGTGTGTGTGTGTGTGTGTGTGTGTGTGTGTGTGTGTGTGTGTGTGTGTGTGTGTGTGTGTATAGTCTAGTGAGTGTGCATAGGGTCAGTGTAGATAGTTTGGGTACCATTAATTAACTATTTAACAGTGTGTGTGTGTGTGTGTGTGTGTGTGTGTGTGTGTGTGTGTGTGTGTGTGTGTGTGTGTGTGTGTGTGTATAGTCTAGTGAGTGTGCATAGGGTCAGTGCAGATAGGGTCAGTGTAGATAGTTTGGGTACCATTAATTAACTATTTAACAGTGTGTATGTGTGTGTGTGTGTGTGTGTGTGTGTGTGTGTGTGTGTGTGTGTGTGTGTGTGTGTGTGTGTGTGTGTGTGTGTGTGTGTGTGTGTGTGTGTGTGTGTGTGTGTGTGTGTGTGTGTATAGTCTAGTGAGTGTGCATAGGGTCAGTGCAGATAGGGTCAGTGCAGATAGGGTCAGTGCAGATAGGGTCAGTGTAGATAGTTTGGGTACCATTAATTAACTATTTAACAGTGTGTATGTGTGTGTGTGTGTGTGTGTGTGTGTGTGTGTGTGTGTGTGTGTGTGTGTGTATAGTCTAGTGAGTGTGCATAGGGTCAGTGCAGATAGGGTCAGTGCAGATAGGGTCAGTGCAGATAGGGTCAGTGCAGATAGTTTGGGTACCATTAATTAACTATTTAACAGTGTGTATGTGTGTGTGTGTGTGTGTGTGTGTGTGTGTGTGTGTGTGTGTGTGTGTGTGTGTGTGTGTGTGTGTGTGTATAGTCTAGTGAGTGTGCATAGGGTCAGTGCAGATTGGGTCAGTGTAGATAGTTTGGGTACCATTAATTAACTATTTAACAGTGTGTATGTGTGTGTGTGTGTGTGTGTGTGTGTGTGTGTGTGTGTGTATAGTCTAGTGAGTGTGCATAGGGTCAGTGCAGATAGGGTCAGTGTAGATAGTTTGGGTACCATTAATTAACTATTTAACAGTGTGTATGTGTGTGTGTGTGTGTGTGTGTGTATAGTCTAGTGAGTGTGCATAGGGTCAGTGTAGATAGTTTGGGTACCATTAATTAACTATTTAACAGTGTGTATGTGTGTGTGTGTGTGTGTGTGTGTATAGTCTAGTGAGTGTGCATAGGGTCAGTGCAGATAGGGTCAGTGTAGATAGTTTGGGTACCATTAATTAACTATTTAACAGTGTGTATGTGTGTGTGTGTGTGTGTGTGTGTATAGTCTAGTGTGTGTGCATAGGGTCAGTGCAGATAGGGTCAGTGCAGATAGGGTCAGTGCAGATAGGGTCAGTGTAGATAGTTTGGGTACCATTAATTAACTATTTAACAGTGTGTATGTGTGTGTGTGTGTGTGTGTGTGTATAGTCTAGTGTGTGTGCATAGCTCAGTGCAGATAGGGTCAGTGCAGATAGGGTCAGTGCAGATAGGGTCAGTGTAGATAGTTTGGGTACCATTAATTAACTATTTAACAGTGTGTGTGTGTGTGTGTGTGTGTGTATAGTCTAGTGAGTGTGCATAGGGTCAGTGTAGATAGGGTCAGTGTAGATAGTTTGGGTACCATTAATTAACTATTTAACAGTGTGTATGTGTGTGTGTGTGTGTGTGTGTGTGTGTGTGTGTGTGTGTGTGTGTGTGTGTGTGTGTGTGTGTGTATAGTCTAGTGAGTGTGCATAGGGTCAGTGTAGATAGGGTCAGTGTAGATAGTTTGGGTACCATTAATTAACTATTTAACAGTGTGTATGTGTATCTTTACTTTCACCAAAGTAGTTCTGGGAGATACACCAGAACTAGGGGTGGCAGGTAGCCTAGTGGTTAGAACATTGGACTAGTAACTGAAAGGTTGCAAGATTGAATCCCGGAGCTGACAAGGTGAAAATATGTTGTTCTGTCCCTGAACAAGGCAGTTAACCCACTGTTCCTAGGCCATCAATGAAAATAAGAATTTGTTCTTAACTGACTTCCTAGTTAAATAAAGGTATAAAAAAGACAGTATTTTGGGTTCATTCAGATGTTTTTTTCTCCCACAGGGATTTGTGTCCATTGCATCAGACCTTGATGTTAAATCTGGCGAGGGAGAGAACCTTTCTGAAGGGATTTACCATTACCGACTGTAGGTGGTGCCTGCTAATATCATTCATTATTATCCCAGAAAAAAATGATACATTACTAATTTCTTAATGTAGAACTGCAAGTAGCTACACAGTAACTAATTACTAATTAATGGTTACATTTTTGCACCTAAAACACCAGATGATTGTCATAGATTTTAAAACCTATTATTCAAGAGACAATTTTCAGCTTTGGCTAGTTTTCAGTTAATCAATTATCACAAGTATCACATGAAATGTACTGCTTCACCTGAAATTACATTTGAGCATTGCCCCATTTTGGATAACTCACTGATTAAAGAGAGGAACAAGACTACTTGTACTGTAAAGCTGCTAAAAACAACTGATTGCAGCTCACAATAAACCTGATTGCAACTCTGGACAATAAAGCTGTGTGATGCAATACAATGAAGCACCACATTAATACACTGAAAAATTATTGTTTTACTAAAAGTTAATTTCTGTTTTCTTGAAGTGTTCGCTATGGCAAGTTTTACAAGGCTACAGTAAACATGTAGTCCCCCAAGCAGTGCTTAATTTGAGCCAGAACAGGATCCGGCACCTCTCAGATTTGATTTATTTCGTTCAGGTGTGGTGTCGAAAAGATCCCCCCTGCCAGAATCCCCCCTTCACGTGAACGCGCACACACTCAATTCTTCATTGTTGCAACTTGCATGCTAGTTGAGATGTCTGATCACGTTAGGCTCCGTTTCATTTTATTTTTGATGTAATTTTGATCGCGGGCAGGCACAAGTAATGTCTGCAGTTTTCGGTTTGGCTATTTGTTTCAAGTGTATTAGTCTATAAATAAATCTCTTTACCAACATTTGTCACCTCTCCCATCTCTTATTGGACTAGTAGTTGTTCTGAAAGGTTTATTGCTTGCCTATATTATACTCCCTCCTCTATGTTTAATATAACACACATACATTCATTATTCATTTCGGTTGCCTATCCTGACTTGAAGTTTGTTCTATAGAAAGTATTTGACTCTGATGTGTGCCACAGAAAGTACTTGACTCTAGCTACAAAAGTAAGGCTATTTTCTTGCCTGCCAACCCCCCTTCTATCATGGGACTGCAAGGCCTGGCACACTTCAGAATCAATTTTAGTGACTCTAGACACAAAAGGAAGTGGTTATTTCAGCAATAATAGCTTTCAGAGGCCTCTACTGCTCTCTCTACCCATCCCTCAATCCCCCATCCCATCATGCTTTTCCCTCTTATGGCTTTTCCTAAAATGTTTTACAACTTTTCTGTTTTAGTTTTTAAGAATGTAGGTACAGTAGTAATAATAAAATAATAATAACAATAATAAATCAAACGTGTACTCTGGGCAAAAAAAAAAGTTAAAATATATAAGTCAACGTGAGTGCATATCCATAATCACAGTAAACTGTTATAATAATAGAAAAAACTAAGAAAAAAATAAATAAATGTATAATAATATAATAAACAAAACTATGACTGAATGTGCCTCCATAAAGAATCCCTCCCCAATAGGTCCCTTTTGTCAAGACTTCCTCCGAAGTCAGTCCCTCTCCTTGTTCGGGCGACGTTCGGGCGACGCCGGTCTTCTAGCCATCGCCGATCCACCTTTCATTTTCCATTTGTTTTGTCTTGTCTTTCCACACACCTGGTTTCAACTCCATCAATTACATGTTGTGTAGTTAACCCTCTGTCCCCCCCATGTCCTTGTCCGGTATTGTTTATTGTAAGTGCTTGTGCACATTATGTCTGGTGTGCGTCGGGTTTTGTACCCATTTAATGATTGTTCTGGTTTCCGGTGAGTTTTTATTATTAAACTGTGCCGTTGGAAACACAGTTTTTGCTCTCCTGCGTCTGACTTCTCTGCCACCAGCACGTACCCCTTATACCTTTGCCCTCAATAGGACACCCCCAGCACCTCCACCATCCCCATCAACCTCCACCCAACCCCTCAACCACAAATCACAATAATGACAATAATAATATAAATTAAAATACAAAATATATATACCAAGATATATATACACATACACACACATGTACAGTACATATACATAAACATATTCATAAGACACTCAACTTATCCCTTATCTCTTTTCCTACATCAGATATGCAGGTGACATTTCCACCTGGATGACAGCACATAATTAGCAAGACGGAGATGCTCTTCATCCGAGGGAATGCCTGCCCATTCTCAGAAATTAGATAATCTGTGATGATCACGTCATTTACATTCCAGTCCTTGTCAGCTCCATATTTGACGACTTCAACTCACACCCTGCTGGAATCTCTGCATTATCAGATTCCCCTCTGTTATTAATCTCTATATTGTAATCAAAAAAAGTGTTTCAAAATGCACAAAATTGCAGCTTTCCAATATTTGTTTTGTTATTTATTGTCATTTTATTTCTTACTATGCAAAGATCGAAATTTGTATTTAATGTTTACAAACTTAACTTTCTGTAATGTGTTTATTGTGTGATATTTGTACATTTTCTTACATGACAATGTTTCTTAAAAAAGAAAAGTTTCTTAATACTCTAATTTTTTCTTTCTGTAGCACAATACTGGTCAACATGAGCTACCACAATGATTATGAAGTGTGCCAGGCCTTGCAGTCCCAAAATAGAAGGGGGGGAGGAGTCCCCCCCCCTCTAATTTCCTTAATTGTGTGGCTTTTATTTTATTTAACCAGGTAGGCCAGTTGAGAACAAGTTCTCATTTGCAACTGCGACCTGGCCAAGATTAAGCAAAGCAGTTCGACACAACAGAGTTACACATGGAGTAAAACAAACAGTCAATAATACAGTAGCATCTATATACAGCATGTGGTAGGATAAGAGAGAAGGCAATAAATAGGCCATGGTGGTGAAGTAATTACAATATAGCAATTAAACACTGGAGTGGTAGAGATACTACGGTGCAACGGAGCAAGATAAAAAATATATAGTATGGTGATGAGGTAGATTGGATAGGCTATTTAAATCAAATCAAATCAAATAAAATTTTATTTGTCACATACACATGGTTAGCAGATGTTAATGCGAGTGTAGCGAAATGCTTGTGCTTCTAGTTCCGACAATGCAGTAATAACGAACAAGTAATCTAACTAACAATTCCAAAAAAAAAAAAAAACTACTGTCTTATACACAGTGTAAGGGGATAAAGAATATGTACATAAGGATATATGAATGAGTGATGGTACAGAGCAGCATAGGCAAGATACAGTAGATGATATCGAGTACAGTATATACATATGAGATGAGTATGTAAACCAAGTGGCATAGTTAAAGTGGCTAGTGATACATGTATTACATAAGGATGCAGTCGATGATATAGAGTACAGTATCTACGTATGCATGTGAGATGAATAATGTAGGGTAAGTAACATTATATAAGGTAGCATTGTTTAAAGTGGCTAGTGATATATTTACATCATTTCCCATCAATTCCCATGATTAAAGTGGCTGGAGTAGAGTCAGTGTCATTGACAGTGTGTTGGCAGTAGCCACTCAATGTTAGTGGTGGCTGTTTAACAGTCTGATGGCCTTGAGATAGAAGCTGTTTTTCAGTCTCTCGGTCCCAGCTTTGATGCACCTGTACTGACCTCGCCTTCTGGATGACAGCGGGGTGAACAGGCAGTGGCTCGGGTGGTTGATGTCCTTGATGATCTTTATTGCCTTCCTGTAGCATCGGGTGGTGTAGGTGTCCTGGAGGGCAGGTAGTTTGCCCCCGGTGATGCGTTGTGCAGACCTCACTACCCTCTGGAGAGCCTTACGGTTGAGGGCGGTGCAGTTGCCATACCAGGCGGTGATACAGCCCGCCAGGATGCTCTCGATTGTGCATCTGTAGAAGTTTGTGAGTGCTTTTGGTGACAAGCCGAATTTCTTCAGCCTCCTGAGGTTGAAGAGGCGCTGCTGCGCCTTCCTCACGATGCTGTCTGTGTGAGTGGACCAATTCAGTTTGTCTGTGATGTGTATGCCGAGGAACTTAAAACTTGCTACCCTCTCCACTACTGTTCCATCGATGTGGATGGGGGTGTTCCCTCTGCTGTTTCCTGAAGTCCACAATCATCTCCTTAGTTTTGTTGACGTTGAGTGTGAGGTTATTTTCCTGACACCACACTCCGAGGGCCCTCACCTCCTCCCTGTAGGCCGTCTCGTCGTTGTTGGTAATCAAGCCTACCACTGTTGTGTCGTCCGCAAACTTGATGATTGAGTTGGAGGCGTGCGTGGCCACGCAGTCGTGGGTGAACAGGGAGTACAGGAGAGGGCTCAGAACGCACCCTTGTGGGGCCCCAGTGTTGAGGATCAGCGGGGAGGAGATGTTGTTGCCTACCCTCACCACCTGGGGGCGGCCCGTCAGGAAGTCCAGAACCCAGTTGCACAGGGCGGGGTCGAGACCCAGGGTCTCGAGCTTGATGACGAGCTTGGAGGGTACTATGGTGTTGAATGCCGAGCTGTAGTCGATGAACAGCATTCTCACATAGGTATTCCTCTTGTCCAGATGGGTTAGGGCAGTGTGCAGTGTGGTTGAGATTGCATCGTCTGTGGACCTATTTGGGCGGTAAGCAAATTGAAGTGGGTCAAGGGTGTCAGGTAGGGTGGAGGTGATATGGTCCTTGACTAGTCTCTCAAAGCACTTCATGATGACGGATGTGAGTGCTACGGGGCGGTAGTCGTTTAGCTCAGTTACCTTAGCTTTCTTGGGAACAGGAACAATGGTGGCCCTCTTGAAGCATGTGGGAACAGCAGACTGGTATAGGGATTGGTTGAATATGTCCGTAAACACACCGGCCAGCTGGTCTGCGCATGCTCTGAGGGCGCGGCTGGGGATGCCGTCTGGGCCTGCAGCCTTGCGAGGGTTAACACGTTTAAATGTCTTACTCACTTCGGCTGCAGTGAAGGAGAGACCGCATGTTTTCGTTGCAGGCCGTGTCAGTGGCACTGTATTGTCCTCAAAGCGGGCAAAAAGTTATTTAGTCTGCCTGGGAGCAAGACATCCTGGTCCGTGACTGGGCTGGGTTTCTTCCTGTAGTCCGTGATTGACTGTAGACCCTGCCACATGCCTCTTGTGTCTGAGCCGTTGAATTGAGATTCTACTTTGTCTCTGTACTGGCGCTTAGCTTGTTTGATAGCCTTGCGGAGGGAATAGCTGCACTGTTTGTATTCAGTCATGTTACCAGACACCTTGCCCTGATTAAAAGCAGTGGTTCGCGCCTTCAGTTCCACACGAATGCTGCCATCAATCCACGGTTTCTGGTTAGGGAATGTTTTAATCGTTGCTATGGGAACGACATCTTCAACGCACGTTCTAATGAACTCGCACACCGAATCAGCGTATTCGTCAATGTTGTTGTCTGACGCAATACGAAACATCTCCCAGTCCACGTGATGGAAGCAGTCTTGGAGTGTGGAGTCAGCTTGGTCGGACCAGCGTTGGACAGACCTCAGCGTGGGAGCTTCTTGTTTTAGTTTCTGTCTGTAGGCAGGGATCAACAAAATGGAGTCGTGGTCAGCTTTTCCGAAAGGGGGGCGGGGCAGGGCCTTATATGCGTCGCGGAAGTTAGAGTAACAATGATCCAGGGTCTTTCCACCCCTGGTTGCGCAATCGATATGCTGATAAAATTAGGGAGTCTTGTTTTCAGATTAGCCTTGTTAAAATCCCCAGCTACAATGAATGCAGCCTCCGGATAAATCGTTTCCAGTTTGCAGAGAGTTAAATAAAGTTCGTTCAGAGCCATCGATGTGTCTGCTTGGGGGGGGATATATATACGGCTGTGATATATACGGCTAGCAGAGACTTGTAGATGACCTGGAGCCAGTGGGTTTCGTGACGAGTATGAAGCGAGGGCCAGCCAACGAGAGTGTACAGGTCGCAGGGTGTGGGTAGTATATGGGGCTTTGGTGACAAAACGGATGGCACTGTGATAGACCATCCAATTTGTTGAGAAGCGTGTTGGAGGCTAATTTGTAAATGACATCGCCGAAGTCTGAGGATTAACATTTTTTTATTTCACCTTTATTTAACCAGGTAGGCTAGTTGAGAACAAGTTCTCATTTGCAACTGCGACCTGGCCAAGATAAAGCATAGCAGTGTGAACAGACAACACAGAGTTACACATGGAGTAAACAATTAACAAGTCAATAACACAGTAGAAAAAAAGAGTCTATATACATTGTGTGCAAAAGGCATGAGGAGGTAGGCGAATAATTACAATTTTGCAGATTAACACTGGAGTGATAAATGATCAGATGGTCATGTACAGGTAGAGATATTGGTGTGCAAAAGAGCAGAAAAGTAAATAACTAAAAACAGTATGGGGATGAGGTAGGTAAAAATGGGTGGGCTATTTACCGATAGACTATGTACAGCTGCAGCGATCGGTTAGCTGCTCAGATAGCAGATGTTTGAAGTTGGTGAGGGAGATAAAAGTCTCCAACTTCAGCAATTTTTGCAATTCGTTCCAGTCACAGGCTGCAGAGAACTGGAACGAAAGGCGGCCAAATGAGGTGTTGGCTTTAGGGATGTGAGATAGTGAGATACACCTGCTGGAGCACGTGCTACGGGTGGGTGTTGCCATCGTGACCAGTGAACTGGGATAAGGCGTAGCTTTACCTAGCATGGACTTGTAGATGACCTGGAGCCAGTGGGTCTGGCGACGAATATGTAGCGAGGGCCAGCCGACTAGAGCATACAGGTCGCAGTGGTGGGTGGTATAAGGTGCTTTCGTGACAAAACGGATGGCACTGTGATAAACTGCATCCAGTTTGCTGAGTAGAGTGTTGGAAGCAATTTTGTAGATGACATTGCCGAAGTCGAGGATCGGTAGGATAGTCAGTTTTACTAGGGTAAGTTTGGCGGCTTGAGTGAAGGAGGCTTTGTTGCGGAATAGAAAGCCGACTCTAGATTTGATTTTCGATTGGAGATGTTTGATATGAGTCTGGAAGGAGAGTTTACAGTCTAGCCAGACACCTAGGTACTTATAGATGTCCACATATTCAAGGTCGGAACCTTCCAGGGTGGTGATGCTAGTCAGGCGTGCGGGTGCAGGCAGCGAACGGTTGAAAAGCATGCATTTGGTTTTACTAGCGTTTAAGAGCAGTTGGAGGCCACGGAAGGAGTGTTGTATGGCATTGAAGCTCGTTTGGAGGTTAGATAGCACAGTGTCCAAGGATGGGCCGGAAGTATATAGAATGGTGTCGTCTGCGTAGAGGTGGATCAGGGAATCGCCCGGAGCAAGAGCAACATCATTGATATATACAGAGAAAAGAGTCGGCCCGAGAATTGAACCCTGTGGCACCCCCATAGAGACTGCCAGAGGACCGGACAGCATGCCCTCCGATTTGACACACTGAACTCTGTCTGCAAAGTAGTTGGTGAACCAGGCAAGGCAGTCATCAGAAAAACCGAGGCTACTGAGTCTGCCGATCAGAATATGGTGATTGACAGAGTCGAAAGCCTTGGCAAGGTCGATGAAGACGGCTGCACAGTACTGTCTTTTATCGATGGCGGTTATGATATCGTTTAGTACCTTGAGCGTGGCTGAGGTGCACCCGTGACCGGCTCGGAAACCAGATTGCACAGCGGAGAAGGTACGGTGGGATCGGTAGGACGGTCAGTTTTACAAGGGTATGTTTGGCAGCATGAGTGAAGGATGCTTTGTTGTGAAATAGAAAGCAGATTCTAGATTTAATTTTGGATTGGAGATGTTTAATGTGAGTCTGTAAGGAGACTTTACAGTCTAACCAGACACCTAGGTATTTGTAGTTGTCCACATATTCTAAGTCAGAACCGTCCAGAGTAGTGATGCTGGACGGGCGGGTAGGTGCCGCTTTCCAATATCAATTTTGTGGCTAGAGTCAAATACTTTCTGTAGCACACACTACTGGTCAACATAAGCTACCAAAAATGATTATGAAGTGTGCCAGGCCTTGCAAGAAAATCAGTCAAATACTTTCTATAGAACAAACTTCACGTTAGGCAAGGTTAGGCAACTGAAATTAATAATTAATGTATGTGTGATATATTAAACATAGAGGAGGGAGTAAAATGTAGGCAAGCAATAAACATTTCACAACAACAACTAGTCGAATAAGACATGGAAGAGATGACGAATTTTGGCAAAGAGATGTATTTATAGTCTAATACACTTGAAAAAAATTGCCAAACCGAAAACTGCAGACATTACTTGTGCCTCCCCGCAGCCGAACGTGATCAGAAATGTCAACTAGCAAGCAAGTCGCAGCAATGAAGAATTGAGTGCGTGCGCGTCCACGCTAAGGAGGGGTGGGGGAGAATTCTGGCATGGGGGAGCTTTTCGGCACAACACCTGCACCTATTTACCCGGATACAGTACCTCTTGCGGCACGATTGATTCATTGTGTCAATGTTCGCACTGTAAACATTCTAATAAAAGCGATGAGCGTTAAATCAAGTTGCTTCCTCGTTATTTCTCCCGCCCCTAGAAAGACCATTAAGTCAATGCGCGGTGATCCTTCTGTGTAGTCATCGAGTTTGATTAAATGTTGATGACAAAAATCCAGAGAAAACTGGTGAATCGAACCCAGAATGAGACGGAACTGTCAGTGCCGGCCGGAGGAAAGGAGTGAGGGGCAAACTGTTCCTGATGGCGATGCCTTAGCTAGAAGCTGTTCATCCCGCCAGTTCAGCATCACCACCCACACCTCCACTAGCGAGTCAGACTGAGCAGGAGAGGGAAACGGGGAGCAGATGCAATTTGCAGTTCAAGAACAAGAAAACGTATTACCCCTGGCTTGTCATGCAGAATTAAAAACTGGGCTGTACAACATGCAAAAAGATGGGGAGCTTGGATCTAGAAACGACTGGAGGGATTAAACTATCTAGCAAAAGTGTGACTGGAATGTACAGTATCATCCTCTGCCTTTGACATTTAAAAAAAAGAGTCCTCAGAAAAAAGGTTTTTGAACATGCCCGAACCAAGGCGCATTTGGTTCGGCATGTTCAAAATCAACTGTCACTGTCCAATTATCCTGAACATAACCCTGTCCCAGTGTCCACTGTTGACGTTCACTGACTACACCCAACACTAATGTTGTGTAAATCGCATACTGTAGTAATGGTCAAGCCATTCGTTCAATTCTTCCAAACGTATTCACATTTGCTACTTGGGTGCTGCTTTATAAAAATAAATTCAATAAATTAAAGTCCATAAAGGGGTACTCAGCAGTTGCTACAAACATTTTGAATGTGATTTGGGGGGGGCATGTTTAGAATAATGCTGCTTTCTAATAATCTGTCTTGGTTGGGTTCATGCAAGTGACATATTGACTACACAAGAGTACACCCAGAACATTGCTCTGGGATCTAGGAGTATCTCAGTTTCAAGGTAAGAAGCCTGGCATCTATCAGTCAGTCTCATGCAGGAACCAACCATGCTTATAAGCCTTGTTTGTGTAGCAGTACAAAGGGAATGCCCCTTTTCAGAGTTTCATCAGGCAGAGTTTGTGAACCTCTCCAGCCATGATAAAGATTTCTTCCTTTACTTTAAATTTGAGTCCTTAGTGGTGAATTTCCCCAACAGTACTTCTAAATTAATGATGTACCCATGGATTGAAGGATATAACATATGTCTCATGAGCTTAGTTCAACTGTCTTACCGCATCATAACCAGAAAAGAATTTGCAATCATTTGTCAACAAAATAAAATGTAAACAAACACTATATAGCCTCAAAACTATAATTTTGTTATATGTCTGAATTTGACAGTTTTTACATTTCTCCAGCACCATCCTTTAGCTTTTTACCAAAACAGGGTTGGGGAGGTCATTTTGTTATTGTTTCTACTGCTGATTGCTGCTTTAAAATTCAAGTTTGCATTCTTGAATATGTAGCACAGTGACTTTACATCACAAATAAAACAGACTCACAAACAAGCATAAAAATATATTTTATCTTCTCAGTAAGTGAACAGTTCCATGAAAATGACTGACAGCCTTTTAAAGATTGGTAAGTACATGGCTTGCATAGGCAACATAGAATGATGTTAAATGGAATGGTCAAGTGCCAGAGTAAACCTGTTAGACAGCCGACCATAGAATAACAATAGAAAAAAGACAGGAGGAGAATAAATAGAAACTTGATGACCTATAGGCACGGTGTGATTGAAAACGTTAGACTACAAATCCCATGAGCCTCAAATGCAACTTGGCTCCACCCTGTTCAATGTCATCAGCTTCACTCTGTGTACCCAACAGCATGTACCCTGCTTGTAAAGACAGTCCGCTGAGGGAATCGTGCGTTCTTGTGACAAGATGAGTGGACCAATACAGGAGGTGGCTGTGCTGGCAGATAAGGTTGGTCTCCCCTTTCAGGGGAAATGTCTGAGGTGAGATGAAGGATGATCATTTCTCTGTGACTGCTGCTGCCATGGGGATGCGGATTGTGGCCTGTGCAGTCGCTGCCAGCTCCTCGATCTCTGTGTTTAACCGCCTGATGACCCACTCCATCGCCTCTCGTCCCTGGACACAACAAAACACACAGGGGAAAGTTAGGGGCTGAACATTTCCACTCATAAATATTTAATCCAGGCTGCGTGTGCGAAGGATAGAGGTCATACTTTGGCTGCATTCGCTGAGATGGTTTTGGCCATGAGCCCCTCCAGGTAACTGCTCAGACTAATTCCTTTCACAGAGATCAGTGCCTCTTGTGTCAATATGGTCCTAAACATAAGGATAAACAGAAAAAAAACAGTTTAGCTGTGAAAACGCAAAGCTATTTATCAATTTTCCCGTATATAAACTCAAACCATCAACAAATCACATACTTTTCGGGATCCTGCGGATGCGGCCTGTATGTTAACTTTTCATCCACAGATACTATGTTAGTACATGAAATCTGAAAGCAGAGGAAAGTGCATCAACGTTAGCCAACAAGGCTAAAAGGTGGAGTTATCTATAGTATTCACAAATGAACATCCGACAACAGCGGTGAACTCACATTTGTAGATTGTAGCTCAAATGTCTTTTCCTTGGGGTCTACCACCGAATGTTCCTGGATGTATGTGTTTGTTCGTGTTATACCAATGAGCTGTGAGAAAAGACAATGACATCCTCACTGTCAGTGAAATACGTTTGACATCACTAACAAAATAATACATCCTCAGATCTGCTGAATGCACTTCTCAGGAGAATCACATTAGTGGCAACATTGGAGACAGGCATCCACTGTGCTGAGGACTTACAGTCTTGGCCAAGGAGGGCAGTCCCCACTCTGTGCTGAGCAGTCTGTTGCTGCATAGCCGACCTTGTGTGTCCACATGTCTGTTCAACACGTCCACCCCTACCACGCCAGGGTTCATGGGGTTGGGGTACTTTTGCATTGCCGCCTTGGTCACTGTCTCCCATGGGTGGCTGTGGGGGGACAACACAGGAAATCAATATTACTGTAATAATACAGTATCATAATGTTACCATGTGTGCATGTGGACCTCCTGGTGTGCCCCCACATGAATACATTTGAAAAACTGTCCTGACATTATTGTACTGTGTTATGTCGATTGGGTTAAGAAATATGAATTATGGGTTCAGTAATACAAGGTACTTGGTTTGACCTTGACAATGTTTATTTTTTACAATCCCTATTCGTGAGGTAAACAGAGGCATTTTCTCACTCAATTAATTCCCCAAAGAGTATTAAGCCCTGAATATATAGTGACATAACAACCATAATTCCACCATTGACAGAGCCTCCGGTATAGCTAGTTGGAATAGAAATACCTTTATTCCAGTCTCAGAGTGCATGCCTAGTGGTGCGGCACGGGACATCACCAAAAAGAACATTGAGCTAAAATTCAATTAATAGATGAATTCACATGACCTTAAACAAGTAACAGTTAGCTGAAGCAAAGCACCGGAATCCCGTGACACTCAGCTGTAAAACTTCGGGCTAACAGTTAACGTTAGCTACTTGTAATGCAGCTAACTAATGTAATGTCAAAGATATGGTAATGTGGCTGGCTAGCTTGCATTCACTTACTGTACTGTCTTTGTTGTATAGCTAGATAACTATCATTATTTTTCCTAGTGTAGGAATGGTAAAATGGAAGTTTAATGTGTTGGCTAGCCAAATATTTGGCTAAAGTCAGCTGTTTGCTAGCTAAAACCCATTGACTTGTACCAGAAGCTAGTTGACTAAAAGCAAAGAGCTAACGCGCGCTAACTGGCTGGTTGCTAACCTAGCTACAAACTTCAATAAGCTAGTTAATATCAAGGTATTTCAATTAAACACGTTTTAGAACTTTAATAAATTACTCACTTGAATATGTGTTCTGAGGTCCAGATCTTCATGTTTTAAACCGTTCAGTCAGTACTTGGGCGCCGGTGACTTATGACAGCAGCTATAAAGGAAAGATGTTGCCAAATTGCCCAACAAGTGGTGCTCCGTCTGGTGGCGACCAGAAGTATGTCATCCGACTAGTGATTGGTCGTTCGCGAACGAGTCGGCTCTAAGAGCCGGCTCTTGTAGGTGAACGTTGGGAGACGGCTCGCATATCAGAAGAGCCGAATCAATTTATAAAAATATATACAAATTAATTAAGATATTAATAATCAAAAGATTTAAATGAATAGAATTAGCTAATTCAAAGAACAAAAAAATAAATAAAATAATATGGGTCTAAACGCTCAAGCCCACACATTCGTTCTGACTGTCTGCTCAGACGAACAGCCTCACCTGTTGTTCCTGTCAATCAGACACGCAGTGTCAACCAATGAACCAAAGATGGGTAAGGGAGTGCCGAGCCAACTCACTCACAGTCACACACTGAGCAGCCGAGAACAGTGAGGAAGGACAGCTGTGAAAACAACAGCTGGCAAATGAGTCGGAAGCATAGTAGCATTTGGATGCATTTTAATAATGTAGACAATGTTGGAGCACCGTGTAGAATTTGCCAAAACAAAATCTCATATAAAGCCGGTTCTACGCACAACCTTCACCGGCATATGCGAACTGTCCACCCAACTGTGAAGCTAGCTGTAGCGGAGCTTCGAGAAACTAGCGGGCCTGCTAGTGATAGTGGTGGAGCCAGCACCTCCACACGTGGAGATGTATCCACTCAGTCAAGTAGGCCTACTCCGCGACCCACAGCAACGTAGTCTTCTATGGACCAATTTATGCCAAAGTCTATGTCTGTAGCAAAACCAGGCCAAATTGATATTGCATTGGCTAAAATGATTGCCACTGATTTCCAGACATTTTCGATCGTGGAGGACAGAGGTTTTAGAAATTATAGCAATAGCCTAAATCCAATGTACACAATTCCAAGCAGGAAAACTCTTTCAAAATCACTTATTCCATAACTGTACGAGAGCACACAGGCTTCAGTGTGGGAAAGAGTCCAAAAAGCTGCAGTTTGCCTTACCACTGACTGCAAGACATCAAGGGTAACCACTTCTTACATGTCAGTTACATGTCACTTCATTGAAGATTTTTCAATGTCTAGCTGTCTTCTGGACTGCTTTGAGTTCAGCGACAGACACACCTCAGAGAACTTGGCAGAGGAAGAGGAACTGTTGAGAGTGGCCAGAGAATGGCAAGTAGATGGAAAAGTGGTCTGTTGTTAGCAACAATGAAGCTAACATAACCATTTTTAAATGGACTCATCATCCATGTCTTGCCCACACAATCAACCTGGTTGTAAGAGATGCTCTGAAGGTGATGAAACCCACTGTGGACAAAGTGAAAGCAGCTGTGGAATACTTCCACAGGAGCACAGTAAGTGCTGGAAAACTAAAGTCTACACAACGCCAGATGGGGATGCCTGAGCTGAGGCCTAAACAAGACTGCACTACAAGGTGGAATTCAACATTTTATATGTTGAAGTGGTTTCTTGAGTCAAAGGATGCCGTCATCTCTACCCTGGCCATTGTCAATGCACCTGTTGATGCTCTGACCCAAGAGGAATGGGAGGTGGTGGAGGAGGTGTGCAGAGTCCTGGAACCCTTTGAGCAGGTCACTGTGGAGATCAGTGGAGAGAGGTACAGTAAGCAGTTATTACTGCATCATTATTTAATCCAGTATTATATATGTATATGAGCAGTAGATGAGAATCTAATATCAGTAGACAAAACATGAACCTGAACTGTTCTGGGACAAATAATTACTGAGAAGAAATCGCATCAGCTCCTCAAAAGTGAGGCATTTCTGCATTTCTGAATGCAACTCTCCCATAAAAGCAAAATATGGTCAGCATTGCTGTGTGCTGCTGGTTATAACATGGCAATAAAGAAGAGAGAGAAAAGAGGGACCAGTTTAATGTTTTAAGTGGGATCCTGCAGTTTTGCACATTGTTATTTATTTGTCTTTGATATGGTGCAATATTGTATTATTATGTTGTTCAGATTGTATTCGTTTTGAATTGTTACATTTATATGCACTTTGTTTATATACATTAAAAAAGTTATACTTTAAATGCACATGGGTAATAGCATCCTTCTTTTTTTACATTCATTTCAATTTGTGGGATGCTGCAGTTTTGCAAATTGTTATTTATTTTTCTTTGATATGGTGTAATATTTTATTATGGTGTTCAGATTGTATTCGTTTTATATGCACTTTGTTAATAAACATTAAAAAGTTATACCATATAGCATTCTTTTTCATAACAAACCAATCAATTTTTTAAATACATTGTGGTTAAGTTAGAGTATGATTTCATTTAATAATTTAATTATAATTGTTTTAACACCAATCATAGACAAACTATCGCAAACTGTTTGACTTGAAAAAATTACAAAACAACTTTTTTTTTATAGAGCCGTTTGGGAGCCAAAAGAGCCGGGCTCTTTTTGGTGAGCTGAGCCGAACGAGCCTGCTCACTGGAAAGAGCCGGAATGCCCATCACCACGTCCCACCCTCCCTGGTCCTTCAGAGTGAAAAATTACCGAATAACATAACATCCATTGAAATGTCTGGAATTTTCCTGACGCGTATTTCAGAGGAGAGAGTGCACCTTATTTCGAACAAAGCCAAATGTTGCATAAATAAGAACTCAAATCCCCTTTGAGTAAAAAAACGGCACTCATCAGATTTTGCATACTGTCGATCATAAAGCGCAGATAAAAGTCCCGCCCCAGGAAGCGTGTCAACCCTAGCGATGTCATTCTCGCCTCTTCCGCCCTGTTTTTATAACATAACCGCGTTGTCCTTGAGCGGAATATCACTGGCAAAATGGTTGCATACTGGAGACAAGCGGGCCTTAGGTAAATGTATTCAATATTGAACAATGTCACATTTGGACTGTATTCTGATTGTACGGTCATGCACTTAAACGATGTAGCTACTAAGTTGCATATTTGCTTGACGGCTCTGGTGTGATAGATATCCAGCTAGCGCCTAGTTAGACGATATTATAAACGAATTTGACGAGTTAGCTAATATAGCGTGTTTCCCGTGCGTTATAATCAAAGTGGTCATATCACGGTCAGTCACACCAATTATGTCACTCTGTCTTACGTATCGACATTATTTTTAGGACAACAATTCATTGACATGTTTATAATCGAAATGCTATACCCAGTCTGTTTAAAGCAGAACTGCCAAATTGTGCGTTGGCCGTGACACGCATTTGAACGCTCACGGCACATATCTCACACATTAAAAAGTACTGCAATTATATTTCTAATTAGTCCATTGTATAGTCAGTGCGTTAACTTTTCAACTGTTCTCCAAATCGTGTTGAACTCGGAACATCTGCGATTGCAATTTAACACAAGCGGAACGTCTATCCTTGCCTGGTTTGCCACAACACTGACCCGCGCCACATTGAAGCATATGATTGGTCTAGTTAAGTAAGGGATAAAGTGGATTGGATGCATTTTTTAAAGAAACACCCCTCAGGATTAGAGTGGCGCTGACTGGAGAGCCAGAACGTTCTCTGCTGAGTTTATAAAACTGTAAAAAGAGCAGCATGGTAGCGCTGTTTTATGTACAATGCGGTGCGCAAGATGAGGTTGCTGTTTACTCCCGTCCCTATTGCAGAAATCAGCCTTTTGACAGCATGTACTAAAGTCGATTTAATCCGTACTTGCATTAGTCCCCTTGTTTGGCGATTGAAATGTAGGTTGTGACAACGAAAAGGCAGCAGAGACCTGCAGTATGTAAGCAGGGAAGTTTGGTAGGGTGACCTGACTTGTAACTATGAAAATAATTTGGTCAAACAGATTGTGAAACCAGAATTGTACGTTAGGATTCTAGAGGGCGAACAGTACATCGACAAATATTTTGGTTAGGGTGTAGGGGCTAATTGATGTCGTCTTGACTTCAGCCGATTTGATCTATTTGCTTTGTTGGAGAGGAACAATTCTCAATCTTAACAATGTGCTAAAACAGAGTAATTACTGTTTTGTCTGCAAGAACACTGTTATTCCCCACCATTTTTTAAAATTTGACTTCTTCACAATTTTTTCTGTTTTAAATCTGATATGCCTACTTGTCTTTGTAAATGAATTGAGGCTATGTATTTTAGCAGCCATTCATGGACAGTTTTGAATAAGTTGTACAAATAAGCATGGCATATTAAATGCTCCAAAAAATAATTTGACATTTTAGTATTTTGTACATGCTAGGGGAACTCAAACACATCCTATGTAGAGTAAGATAATGGCAAGGATATTCCACTAGTAGGCATCCGCTACCTGAATGTTGATATTCATTAGATTTTCTTAAAGGCTGGGTGATTTTGAGAAATGAATTGTTATAGCAAGAACACTTTCAAACACCCAGCGCTTGGGAAACAGATTAGGGGTGGCCAACCTTTCCTGGAGAGCAAGCAGGATTTTCTTTCAGTCCTATTTGAAAGATGCAACATGTTTGTCCTTACCTTGAAAGGAGTCTCTTGACAAGGAGACTGCAATCTATGATTTGGTTACCCAGTGTCATCAACCATGAGTATTTCCTGTGCAGAGCCTTGGTGTAGTGGTTACACTCCCCGGGCACATGTCATATACAACTTTCCACCTGACAACAGGAATCAATCCCTGCTTCCAACCTTCCCACTGTTTTTCCCATTTCCCTATCACTTTTCATTACTGTCTGAATGTGTCAAACCACCCAAGAACTTTAATTTCATCCCCTCCAAAAATCTGTTACAAAGCTGTAGAATTGAGTGATAATTTAATGTCCAAAGCATCCAGAATACACCTGACCAGTGTTCTATTCTTTTTTCCTCTTCTCCCCCCCGGTCATAGGGGTAAGCCATGTCAAAATATATAGAATTGCAGGAAATTGTACTGTTTTAAAGCTGATCTTCCTGGGGGAGGACCCCCAATCCCCCCCATCTTGGTAGTGTGCCAGAGGGAAAGGAAATTCATAGAAAATCTCACTCCAAGCTTTCTTCAAAAGGTGGCAGCCCTGGCTAAAGTGTTTCTTTCTGTGTCCACTGCAGCTACATTCGCTTCTCTGCGATCTGCGCGAGTGCAGTGCGAGCGGCACTGAAACCACAGTTCAAAGTCGAGGCAATGAAAGTTGCAGAATCCAGCGTCAAAGTCTATGTCCCAAAGGCTATAGCATGTGAGTATTGAAAGGACAAATCACTACAATCTTTTAAAATAATACTTGTATCCATCTACCACCTCCTAAGCATCACACAATATTGCCTCAAACTCTTGCTGCTTGGGCTATCACACCTGATTTATATTGGTTCTATTTACTGCAGCTGCCAAGTAAGCATGTCAAGTTTTTGCCTACTAAATCAGTCTGCTTTAATAGGCAAGTCAACGTTCTCATTGCCATAGATGTAGAACACTACAGAACTGCAGATTATCAGACAGTAATCACCATAATTATATTGTCTATGGGCATTACTCTTTTTGTAATCTGCAGTTCTCAAGCAACTAGAACAAGTAGCTAGATAACATCAATAGTTCAAAGTTTCCAAGATCAGTCTAACTTGACATGTTTCCCTCTTTATCTTGCAGGATCTGAATAAATGTAATGGATGTTCTTCAGGGCCAAGAGGATTTTTCAAAGTCCCTGCCAACATGTCTGTCTTTGTGAATGGATGAAAATGCAAGGGTTAAATCTAGATTTGTGGATAGATAGGGGACCTAACAGAATGGAGATGTTTTTCCTTTAATTTGTAACTAAGAAAATGAATTAAAACTCCTATCTAAAAGATGTCTGCTGGATTACTTGAGCTTGGTTGCACAATCTTATTTAGGGGCTTTATAGCAAAGTGGGTGAATACATATGTACTCACCACCTTTAATTTTTTGAAACAAGTTGTTTTTTTTTCACTTCACCAATTTGGACTATTTTGTATGTCCATTCCATGTAATCCAAATATCATTTTAAATTAGTTTAATGCAATAAAATAGGAGAAACACTATGAGGATGAATACTTTTGCAAAGCCCTGTGCTTTACCTGGCAACATGGACTGTGAGTGGATCTTCATAACTTAACACTTCAGGAGTCTTATGTAAAAGTAGGATATAATCTCTGAATTTTATTCATTTAATTAAATTTCAGTGCAATGAAACAGGGTTATGTTCAGTGGGATGTGTAAAGTTGCAGAATGTTGAGAGAAATACATTCTGTAGAGCAGATGTGCATCTGTAAGCTCTATACAAGCCATTTGAATCTAAAACTGCATAATGTTGCATCTCCACTTCAATTAAATAGTTTCACACTTGGAGCACATTGCTATGATTACGGCCTACGGTCTCCCTTTTAAAAATTTGAATCACTTAAGTAGTCAGTGATTCAAAATGCATGCATTGTACAGTAGGAATACAAATAAATCGTCCTTTTCGTAACTAAAAGTGCTCTCTAGTCTCTCTTCTCTCTGGTCATCTTGATCATGGTCTCTGGCGAGCGATACAGGAAAATGAGCTTCTCAAAAAGTGTTTCCTCCAGCTCCATCTCACCAGTCTCTCGCACAACAAAGATGTCCGTGCAGAGCTTCAACACCCGATCCACACACGGCAGCTCCTCAAACATGATGGAGCGGGATATCCCGTTGAAGAATTCCCTGACAAACTTTCCAACGACCAGCACCACAGACATGTACAGGCCCACGATTCTACCATAGCAAGGTGGAATGGCACAGGAGGTGGTATCAGGTTGCAGGTCGAGGCCAGACAAGCAACATAAGTATATGGGATTTCATGGAAAAGAGGACAAAGATTATTTAGCAGTGAGAACAAATCAACAAGTCAAAGCGTCAATTAGCAGTAGAAACAATAAATCAATCGCCCTGCCCCTGGTTCAGTAAAAGCTGAGTGATTGGGCTGGAGAAATGTAACCACAGAAATTCATAGACAAAGCTTTGGATGCAAGGACTGATCCACAATATCAAAATTATAGTTCTAACCAAGTTTTGAGGCTATATAGTGTTTGTTTACATTTTGTTTGGTAAAACAAGCTTATATTTTGGGTTCTGATGGGGAACGACAGTTGAACTTAGCTCATAATTATAAGCTATATTCTTCAAGAGTCAATGGGTACATACAGTATTCATTTATAAGTCTAAAACTGGCTGTATCAACTGCTGATTGTCACTTGGAAGGGATAGTTCTCTTAAAATGTAAATAGCTCCTGGGGCAGCATTGAGTTTTTTTCTTTACCTACCCCTGTCCTGCTAGAGCACCCAGGCTGGAGGGGCTGACTTTGTCATTGAACACCACTATCTCAATGCTGTGACAGCTGCTCTGGATGTGCCCTTGTCCAGGAGTGCATTCCTCCACCATCCACCACTGACCCCCCTCTGCACTTCCACTGTCTTCTGCCCGCTGTAGTTTGATGGACAGGGGCCGGTAGAAGGCCAACATCTGCAGGTCTTCAGGCCTATCTGAGTGTTCTGGGATGTTGGAGATGGGTCAGGGAAGATTTGAAAAAGTGAGAAGCAGAGACCATGACCTTCAGTTGACTGGTTAAGATCCATGGTTATACAAGCATCTGCATTTGTTAAATGTATTTTCTGTACAGTATGATGGTTGGATAGAGGGTTACTTACCTACTTCCAGACGGTTGGCCATCTTGGACTCCAGTCCTCCGGGACCTCTGATGAACTTGGGCAGGAGAGACTCAATGACCCTAGCAGAGAGAATGAATGACAGCATATCAGCACCAACATTCTATTACCATTGTGATCATATCTTTTGTATGTGGAGTTCTTTTTAATGTAATAGGTTCCTCTACAACTAGCTTTCAGAGAGGTTATTTTAGGTTATTTTATTGACAGTAATGTCATGTTGACTCTGGCTGTAAATTCTAGTAACAGTTGATGATGTAGTGAGAGTGCTGTGATGATGAGACTCACACAGAGTCACTGCGTGTCCCTATGAGCATCTGAACTATCTGGTCCCTCAAGGCCCTGTCCTCATACTTGACAGTGTGTTCCCCCACGGTCTCCACGTTCATCGACAGAGACGCATTCCTGGGGAGGAGGGGCACACGTACACACACATACACAGAGTGAAATCACTACCACTATCACTAACTGGTTAAGTTGTTTATTATAGCTGTATCATATGGCATATGTTTATAGCACAAACCATACAATCTTAGCTTTGACACAAGGGCAAAAAGTCAGACCTCAAGCCTTAACGGCGTTATATACCCCTTTCACATGTAACCAACCTAGAGCCCTATCCAACCCTGCTACACTGTACCTGAGTAGTACCCATCGCAGGGTGATGTAGATGTGGGTGGAGTTGCTGAGTTCATGGATCATAGCATCACGGCTGGCAGGGCTGATGCTCCACAGTAGACTGGCATCACTCTTGATCTTTGCAATGACAATGTCCTCGGCCATGTAGTTCACAAGGAACTGCATGGCTGACTGAGAGAGTTAGAAAGAGGAGTATGTCAGAGGTCCTTAGGGTCAATTCCACAGTCCCTCAAACTTGCAACTTGTTGTAACAAGATCCTCTTACCGGGTGAGTGGCATAGAGGTTGGTGAGCCGGTTGAGGCCTGCCTCTGAGTATGGCATCAGGTTCTGCTCCTGGGCACTCATTGTGAAAAGTGGCTGTATAAAATGTACACAGAAAACATCAGCACTAACAGTCTCACAGAAGGAGAACATTTTACCAAAATAGAAAGATTGTGAGTTTATGAGGTCATCTATACCTCATATCCTGCTATGCTGAGCTGAATTGAGACATCTAGAGGCTGATTGGTCACCCCAGCCACTGACTTGACCAATGACATGAAGAGGAGGGGGAACCAGATGACACTGATGAGGAAGAATATGATGAAGCCGCCCATTCCATACTTCACCACCATTTTCTTCTTCTGCCCTGGGGTGTGTGGGTATTTCTGTACAAATTAAAGAGACAAATGATTCATAGTTCAACACAATTTCGGTCAGTTCAAGTTGTAATTATTAGCCCACAATTGTTCTTGATACAATAATTCTTAGTCTAGTGTTCATAGAGATATATTTAAAAAAACACGAAGACAGGAAAAAAAAACTTTAATTCTACAGCGATTCACCATAAACTATCAGTCAGATCTACTCTCTATGGAGGTGAGTTTGAGATTGACAACTGCTGCCAGTCTATTGGCAGTTCGGCATCCCAGTTACCTTCTCCGACTCCCTCCAGCACTTGAGTATGAAAATGTTGGCATAAATGTCCTCGACACAGATCCAGCTGCCCAGGCTGAGGGTGGTGTCAGTCCAGACCCAGTCCATCACGGCACGCAGCTCTATGAGGAACGGAACCAGGCGGAACCTGAGGAGGAGACAGGGACAACCCATAGAGATAGTTAGAGGACACAACATTGTATATGTCCCATTATGGTGTCTGTGAGAGCATGGCAGTGCCATTGAGGCCATCTTCATTTTAAAGTAGTCCATTTTATTATTCTACAAATGTGAGTTGGAAAACAAACTGGAAGGTTGTTTACTGCCACCTAGAGGTATAAAGCCAAGGTTGGTGATTTACTACCAACTGCAATTATGGAATGTTTTCTCACAAGTATAATTAATTGGCTGATCCCTCCTGATGACGTGGATTGCTGAAATAAATAATTCTCTATACTATTATTCTGACATTTCACATTCTTAAAATAAAGTGGTGATCCTAACTGACCTAAGCCAGGGAATATGTACTCGAATTATCAGGAATTGTGAAAAACTGAGTTGAAATGTATTTGGCTAAGGTGTATGTAGACTTCCGACTTCAACTGTTCATTTAAAAACATGAACATGTAGTGTGTGTGTGTGTGTGTGTGTGTGTGTGTGTGTGTGTGTGTGTGTGTGTGTGTGTGTGTGTGTGTGTGTGTGTGTGTGTGTGTGTGTGTGTGTGTGTGTGTGTGTGTGCGTGTGCGTGTGCGTGTGATCATGATGTTATCCGTCCCCATAGGAAGTACCACCCAGTTGACTACTTCAAAATAGTGGAAGTCCTTAATGGTGCTGCCCATGTTAAAACAGGCTTTTGGGCCCTAGAGTCCTCACTATCTCTGTGGGACAACTCTGGTATTATGGGATGTTCTGGCCTTTGTTAATCTATCATAGAGCATTGACTGTACCCTTGAAAGAGGAATAGGTTGAGGTAGTTATAGTTCTTGGTCAGGAAGTTTCCCAGCACACGATTTGGGTAGCCACACTTGATCTGGTAGGCTGAGAGGCCAAAGTAGATGCACTTCACAAAGTACCACAACTGTGCCACCTGGTTCATGTTGAACCTCCTAGAACACAAGAGAAGGACCATGAAAAAGGTCAATAAGCAGCTCCTTTTTTGATGGTTACACATGTATTCACACTGTAATTAAATTAATGAACATTAACTCTGACCTCTCAGTCACCCCAGGGAGTATGAAAAACATCCAGAAGTGGATACCAAACACCAGCACCACTTGGAAGACACATTTTCCCACAAGGGTTTTGCGGAGATAGAGAGCACGGTCCACTATCATGGTCCCAAACTGGATGAGCAGCATGACCAGGAAGGCCGATGGGACCTGGTCCTCCCCAAGAGCATCTGTGATGTCAGCAGCAGCACTGTGTTTCTGTTCCGACACAAAAAGAAAACAGTGGAAGAAATCCACTTGAAACAAGTAGGCCAAATAGCTTTCCAAATTCAATTGTGACTCAAGACAGGTATTCTCTTTTTTCTCTTTTCTCACCCCAAAAGCCCAGTATCCAAATATTATGACAACGAAGTTGACCACGTCAATCAGAAACATGAGAGCGTAGACATCACACACTGGGCTGTACTCTGGGTGAATGATGTCATAGAAGAACTGCCTGATAGGTAGGTATATGTGTAGGGCACTGCGAAGACAAAAGAGGACCATGACTGAAAATGTCCATTCATTTTTAACCCAGTACTTAAACATGCACTCATGTCCCGTCAAAAGTCCTGCCTCCAGGATTTGTTTGTAAACTGCCAGTTATCACCGGGGATATGGAATGAAAGTAACAGAATACACCTACAATGAATATCCATAAGTATAGAGTGCTAAATGCTCACACTTCTATGATAGCAGCTTTAGCCTCTAGCATCCTTTCTCTGATCAGCTTCTTGATCCTTTCCTTCCTGGTCAGGGGAACTTTATTGTGGTGCCTCTTCTTCGAGTGGCGCTTTTTGAGCTGCATATCATCTGCAAGAATATCACATTTACATCAAGATACATTAGTATATTCAGGTTGGGTAACATTTCCCATCTGTTCAGGCAACACTCCATTTCAACTAGACCCTACTAGATACCCTCTCAACTAGATACCCTCTCAAACAAACTCATTAGTTCAGCACTGTTTAGTCTCCTGAATGTATGTACTGTTTGTCTCAGTGGAGTTGCCTTTTCCCCGTCTGCGAAACAAGGATGCAGTTGAGGCCTGTAGAGGAAGGAAGGGCATTCTTCGCTTCGGCTGATCCCCTGCTTTGTCTCCTCCACTCATCTTCTTCTTCTCAGTCTTCTTCTTTAACTTCTTGAAGAAGTCCGGCATCTCAACCTCTTTGTTATCCCAAAGACCGTGACACTACGGAGAGAAGAAGTTTTGCAAAATTGTGCTTTATTATCTTTTATATGATGTTCCACAGAAACCAGCATTCCCGTCAGTACCTTTAGAATGGAACGATGGAAGAACAGAGCCAGGAGTTGTATCAAGTCAAAGAGAACGTAGCCATCTTTCTTCTCCACCCCAATGATGTTGGGCAGAGCAAAGGGCCGGTCCGCATTGATGCCTCGGTAGGCCGAGGTGGTCCAGGGGAAAAAGCCAAACTGGAAAAAATACTTGACCACCACAATCAGCTGGAAGAGATAGGAATCATCAATTACCCATACATAAAACGTATGCACGCATGACTGTAAGTCGCTTTGGATAAAAGTGTCTGCTAAATGGCATATATTGTTATATATAGATATACACACAACATTACCAAAAGTATGTGGACACCTGCTCGTCGAACATTTCATTCCGAAAGCATGGGCATTGATATGGAGTTGATAACCCTTTGCAACTATAACAGCCTCCAGTCTTCTGGGAAGGCTTTCCACTGGATGTTGGAACATTGCTGTGGGGACTTTCAATTCAGCTACAAGAGCATTAGTGAGGTCGGGCACTGATGTTGGGCGATTAGGCTTGGCTGGCAGTCGGTGTTCCAATTCATCCCAAAATTGTTTGATGGGGTTGAGGTCAACGCTCTGTGCAGGCCAGTCAACTTCTTCCACACCGATCTCGACAAACCATTTCTGTATGAACCTCACTTTCTGGACTGTGGCATTGTCATGCTGAAACGGGAAATGGCCTTCCCTAAACTGTTCCCACAAAGTTGGAAGCACAGAATCGTAGAATGTCATTGTATGTTGTAGTGTTAAGATTTCCCTTCACTGGAACAAAGGGGCCTAAACCGAACCATGTAAAACAGCCCCAGACCATTATTCCTCCTCCACCAAACTTTACAGTTGGCACAATTCATTCGGGCATGTAGTGTTCTCCTGGCAGCCGCCAAACCCAGACTCGTCTGTCAGACTGCCAGATGGTGAAGCTTGATTCATCACTCCAGAGAACGTGTTTCCGCTGCAAGCTTTACACCACTCCAGCCGACGCTTGGCATTGCGCATGGTGATCTTAGGCTTGTCTGCGGCTGCTCGGCCATGGAAACCCATATGATGAAGCTCTCAACGAACAGTTCAAGTGCTGACATTGCTTCCAGAGGCAGTTTGGAACTTGGTAGTGAGTGTTGCAACCGAGGACAGACAATTTTTACACACAATGCGCTTCAGCACTCGGCGGTCCCATTCTGTGAGCTTGTGTGGCCTACCGCTTCGCAGCTGAGACATTGTATCTCTTAGACGTTTCCACTTCACAATAACAGCACTTGCAGTTAACTGGCACAGCTCTAGCAGGGCAGAAATTTGACTAACTGAGTTGTTGGAAAGGTGGCATCCTCTGACGGTGCCACATTGAAAGTCACTGGGTTCTTCAGTAAGGCCATTCTACCGCCAAATGTTTGTCTATGGAGATTGCATGGCTTTGTCCTCGATTTTATACACCTGTCAGCAACGATTTGGCTGAAATAGCCGAATCCACTCATTTGGAGAGGTGTTCACATACTTATGTATTTATAGTGTATATTATTTTTTATTAACCATCAATCTAAATAATCAATCAACCAGCCAACCAATCAATCAACATATCACTTCATTGGGGGTGCCTGCTGTGCGTACCTCTGTGTAGATGATGGCTGCCATCCAGAAGCGCTTGGTTGGGCGTGGCACAGACAGCATGGCCCAGAGGAAGATAAGGATGGGCAGGATCAGACTGAGCAGCGAGGCCGACACCATGTGATTCAGGATGATCACAAAGTAGCACAGCATCTCTGACTTAGACACCATGGTGTTGTACAGGGCAAACACCAGTCTCAGGTGTCTCGGGAGAGACTGGAAGAACTGATCAGACGCTTCAATTTCATCGTTCCCAAACATACTGCAATAGAGGAGAATCATAGTACGTGAGAAAAATTGATAAGGTACTGTGATACAACTGAATGGGTACACTTAACTATACCATGATTGTAACAAGAAAAACCAAGTCCCAATCTCCCATGACTGACTTGTTGAGCAGTAGCTCGCTGGCCGTGAGGTTCCTGGTCTCACTAAGAGGCCTGGAGGAGTCTGGGAAATCTTCGCTGTTCTCATCAAACTCCAGATAGTCCAGGGAGATGGATCCTGAAATCATCACAGCTTTTTCCCTCTCCTCCTCTTCTTCCTCCCTCCATTCCTCCTCCTCCATTCTATATTCCTCCTCCTCTTCTTCATATACATCCTCTCCTTCTTTACTGTCCTCCTTATTGGGAACAGTATCATCATGGCTGATGAAAAATGTAATTCAGAAAGAAAAATGGATATAAGATGGAGTCAAACAAACTATGAGTTTATAGAGGGGTATAGAAAGTTAGTAGATATGAAACCAAATATACAGCAAGTCAAATAAAATAAGAGTTTATTTGTTGAGGAGGAGCTGGAAAAACGGCCACCTTCTCCATTGGCGCCATCTTGAATAATGGTTTACGGTATACAGAGCAAAGGAAACCATAAGTGCATAAGTGTCACCATCACCTTAGTGGAGGGTCTTCAGTGTCAAATGAGTCAAGGTCCAGGTTGGTAGTTTTCAGTAGTTTCCGTCTGAGTTGGTCGGCAGCGGCCTGGAGTATAGGAGGGTCATCCAGCTCATCCAGAGTGGGCTGACGAGACCCAAGCAGGGTCTCATCCGTCATGCAGCTAAGACATGATGACAGGGAAACATGTTGACCATCCTGGTCCTATGAAGCCATTCATAAAGCCTCCATAAAGAGGTTATAATGCAGAATAGCATAATAGTAGAAATACTCAATAATACATTTCAAACTGATCGGTTCTGTATAATACATGCAGCCTGCTAATGGAATAGGTAACCAATTTCACAAATGAATGAATCAAGACTCTGTAGGTGATGCTGACCTGGACAAGCTGCTACCCCAGGAGATTTTGGAGTGGGTGTGTTTCAACGTGGAGTAACCTCGTGCTGATGACGGCACAGGTGGAGGGGAGGAGACAGGGGGAACTATGTCTTCCTGGTCTTCCAGGGAGGCCAGGGTGTTCTGTCTGGACATCCAGTTCTCATAGAAGCGCTTCACGCTCTCCTGTGACACCTCTTTCCCCTGTAAAAGGAACATTTTGTTTTTGTCAACACTGCAGGGTGGACATAACTTAAAACAGGGTTTTACAAGTGAAATGACGTATCCTCTGTGGATGAATGTTACTTCACCTTCTTCTGTTGCTGGCCTAGAAGAGCCCTTTCAAAACGTAGCACTTTGGAGATGTCCAGACCATCTTTGCAGAAGGAGTTCAGGCCCACAGTGAGGTCATCCAGAAGGGACAGGATAAACACCCATAAAAACTTGAGCGAGTCGATAATCCTCTGAAATATATTTTCTGTGAGAAGACAGAAACATTGTATGTAACATAAGTTAGTGGCAGTACACGGACTTCTAGAGTTATTCTACTGTATATCCATGAAGGGTCTGTTGAGGTGGAATGTTGACCTTTCTCCTCCACTTCATTTTCCTCTTCCAACTCATCCTCACTAGACTCGTCCCTCTCAATGCCTTGGAACAGACAATTAAAATCATGATGACACAAAACAACACATTAGATATTCTGTCTCTATGACAGAATTATGCAAACAGTCCCATACAAACCAGACCCTCTTACCTTGCTGTCTCTGCAGCTGTCTCTTTGCCCTCCTCTTCTCCTCTTTTTTCATCTTCGACTCTTCTTTTCTGTGCAAATTTAAGGCTGCTTTGGAGCTTGTGACCCATGCCTCATAGGCTAACTGTGGAGAAAGGAGGCACATTCAACAACGTACCCTAACACTATTTTACAACTCCTTGTAGTTTGTCTTCTTTGTCCCTCACCTGAAAAGCAGATTTCTTCTTTGTTAGTGTCTCTTCCTCTTTCTTTTCCTGGACTTCCTCCTCTTCCTCTTCACTGTCACTCTCAAATAGATGGTAGCCACAGTTGTTTTCAACTGGAGGAAAGACAGAAGTGTGAAACAACAAAGACATGAACTCCTGCTCATTCTACTTTATACTATTGCAGTATGTGAACTGTTTTGATCACTTAAAATTCCTTGAGTTTGAATTTAAAAAAGACAATTCATAAGGAGATTAAATGAAAAAGTTTGAACCATATCCCCCTATTGAAGTTCTGTTTGTAACTGAACAAATCTGAATCTTATTACTTAGGTCTATGGAACACTTACCACCAGGCCGTGAAACCCATGGTCTCCACCATTTCTCCTGATCATTCTCTGCCTTCTCAATTTCACCTGGAAAACATATTCCCCCATTCATCCCATCCCTCCATCATAAATGTATCCTTTCATTCAGTGAGACTGAGAAGAATAATGAGTTGAGTCTCCCCCACCTTAGAATGTAAAGCAATTTGAGCAGTTTTAATAGTCTAGTGCTATTGAATCTAATATTAAAGCTGGAGGTAAACATTGCCCCTAACCACAGAGCTAGGATCAAACTATCTTACCTCCCAATTCTAGTAGGGGTAAATACAAATATGAGAGTATATGTTTAAGAACGGACCCTTCGTCAGTGGTTATGGACAACTTCTAGCTCCATGACGCTCACCCTTTGGCACTATATCAGTAGGGGGCGCTGCTACGTCTCCTTGGCCAGGCTTACTCTTCTGTTTGGATTTGATCTTCTCCATCCTAGAGGAAGGGTTCAACACAGTGAATTAAAACAATGCAACAATAGCAAACCCCTTTGACTGAACACTAGATGAGAACAAACAAGCTGCTGTGGCATAAGTCTTACTGCTTCTTCAGCGTCTCCACAGACTTCTTCTCCATCTCCAGTCTTGCAGCAACCAGTTTCTTCACTTTGGCTTCAAAGAGCTCAGCACCCCTTGAAATATGAAAGAAAAACAACCTATGTGGTCATACATTCAGCTGGTCCATTCAATAGATTAATAAACCGTCATCTCAAAACTTTACTGGTAAGGAAGTGGTCAGGTCAGCAACTAGATCATTCTAACCTGGAGGCCAGGATCTTGGAGGCCTTGAGATCAGACACCACATACAGGAAGTAGTAGCTGAGGAAAACCCTCCTCTGAGCCAGGAGCACGGTGAAGCAGATCGCATCCCACACGATGCCCGCCTCCCCCTCCGGCAGCTCACACTCATCATCAGGAGCAGCTGGGGAACACACACATATACACATATGTAAGCACACACGCAGGTGTGCACGTAGCTAAACACACACAGACACAGATAGAACAGGCTACATAAATGCTCAACAACACACACAGTGTGTTAATGTGATTATCAGTCACACTTACGGAGATCATAGCCTTTGATTGTACAGACCATGCTGAAGGCCTGAATTAGCCAGCAACCATTCTTCAACAGGCTGTCCAGATAAGCACATGAGCCAAGCTGTGGACACACATACAGCAAGACAGATAGCTCAGAGGAGACAGAAGACGGGACATGAGACACTGATAGTCAGTAAGTGGAGCTGTTACATTAGCATCAAAGAATGAAGACTAGATTAGTGCAGTAACACAGAACAGGCTGTTAGCATTGATGAGTGATTAAAACCAACTGTGTTATTAGCATAATACAATGTGGTACACATAGTATATGAATGAAAAATCCCTTTTAAGCAATGAGGATAGACTAGGTTTGAGGATAGGCTAGGTTTGAGGATAGGCTAGGTTTGAGGATAGGCTAGGTTTGAGGATAGGCTAGCTGAGACAGTGAGTTATTAGCTGGCTAACATACAGATAGCAGGTTCTTCATGCCGATGACAAAACAGGTGTAACCAATGAGCCAGTCCCAGAGCCTGAGGATGTATCGTACAGGCTCCATGAGCAGGCTGCCCCCGAACAGCATGAAGTAGAAGCAGGCTAGCAGGTAGCCCAGGCAGAAGATGTTAATGCGGGTGGTGCCTGTGATGAAGATGAGGCACAGCACCAGCCAGAAGAAGTAGCTGAACACAAACACCTTGACCATGTCCAGGTAGGACCTGAGGGAAGGAGAGACATCCATATTACCAATTGAGTAGGTGCAGGAGTTTTTCTATACCATGTAACCAGACTGGGAAAAACTCTGGGCCGTAGTTGTAGGCTGTAAGTTGTTTCATGAAAACTATAAAAGAGTCGTCTAAAGCACTTACAGGTCTGCGGCCACGCTAGCTTAGAGAGTCCACTGACCTGCAGTGGAGGAAGTTGTTGACAGGGATGTACTGGTTGAAGGAGCGTGGGTCCAAGCTGCGGCTGATCTCCACGTTCTCCCCGCCCATAAGGCGCACCGCTGCACGGTTCTCCTCCTCAAACACCTTCCACTGCAGCGATGAGCACATGAGCAGGAGGTGGTCGTCTGGACACGCAGAAAAACAGAATGGCTGCCTTGATCACTTACACTACATGACCAAAAGTATGTGGAAAACTTGCCCGTCAAACATCTCATTCCAAAATCATGCGCAATAATATGGAGTTGGTCCTTCCTTTGCTGCTATAACAGCCTCCACTCTTTTGGGAAGGCTTTCCACTAGATGTTGGAACATTGCTACGAAGACTTGTTTCAATTCAGCCACGAGCATTAGTGAGGTCGGGCACTGATGTTGGGCGATTAGGCCTGGCCAGTTCAAATTCATCCCAATTCGTTCGAATTCATCCCAAAGGTGTTCGATAGGGTTGAGGTCAGGGTTCTGTGCAGGCCAGTCAAGTTCTTCCACACCGATCTTGACAAACCATTTCTGTATGGACCTCACTTTGTGCATTGTCATGCTGAAACAGAAAAAGGCCTTCCCCAAACTATTGCCACAAAGTTGGAAGCGCAGAATCGTATACAATGTATGCTCTAGCGTTAAGATTTCCCTTCACTGGATCTAAGGGGCCTAGCCCAAACTCTGAAAAACAGCTGCAGACCATTATTCCTCCTCCACCAAACTTTGGGCAGGTAGCGTTTTCCTGGCATCTGCCAAATCCAAATTCGTCAATCAGACTGCCAGATGATGAAGCGTGCTTCATCACTACAGAGAACTCGTTTCCACTGCTCCAGAGTCCAATGGCAGTGAACTTTGCACCACTCCAGCTGACGATTACATTGCTCATGGTGATCTTAGGCTTGTCTGCGGCTGCTCGGCCATGGAAGCCCCTTTCATGAAGCTCCCGATGAACAGTTATTGTGCTGACATTGCTTCCAGAGGCAGATTGTAACTCGGTAGTGAGTGTTGCAACTGAGGACAGACAATTTTTTGATGCACTATGCACTCGCCGGTCCCGTTCTGTGATCTTGTTGTTCTTAGACATTTCCACTTCACAATAACAGCACTTACAGTTGACCGGGGCAGAAATTTACGAACTGACTTGTTGAAAAGTGGCATCCTATGACGGTGCCAAGTTGAAAGTCACAGAGCTCTTCAGTAAGGCCATTCTACTGCCAATGTTTGTCTATGGAGATTGCATGGCTGTCAGCAACGGGTCTGGCTCAAATAGCCGAAACCAGTAATATATATATAGTGTATGTAGGAGATACACATTGATGTTGTATGAATGGATTTACATTACACACTATATACAGGGCATTCGGAATGTATTCAGACCACTTGAGTTGCTTTTGTTACCTTTACAGCCTTATTCTAAAATGTACTAAATTGTTGTTTTTTTCTCACCAATCTACACACAATACCCCAAAATGACAAAGCAAAAACAGGTTTGTAGAATTTTTTGCAAATTAATAAAAAATTAAAACTGTACTATCACATTTACATAAGTTTTCAGACCCTTTACTCAGTACTTTGTTGAATCACATTTTGGCAGCGATTACAGCCTTGAGTCTTCTTGAGTATGATGCTACAAGATTGGCACACCTGTTATTGGGGAGTTTATCCCATTCTTCTCTGCAGATCCTCTCAAGCTCTGTCAGGTTGGAGGTGGAGCGCTGCTGCACAGCTATTTTTAGGTCTTTCAGGTCTCTCAGGTAAGTCTGGTTCTGGCTGGACCACTCAAGGACATTCAGAGACTTGTCCCGAAGCCACTCCTGCATTGTTTTGGCAAGTGTGCTTAGGGTTGTTGTCCTATTGGAAGGTGAACCTTCGCCCCAGTCTGAGGTCCTGAGTGCTCTGGAGCAGATTTTCATCAAGGATCTCTATGTACTTTGCACCTTTCATCTTTCCCTTGATCCTGACTAGTCTCCCAGTCCCTGCTGCTGAACAACATCCCCACAGCATGATGCTGCCACCACCATTTATTTAACCTTTATTTAAGTCAGTTAAGAACAGTTAAGATGCTTGGCATTCAGGACAAAGAGTTCAATCTTGGTTTCATCAGACCAGAGAATCTTGTTTCTCATGGTCTGAGAGTCCTTTAGGTGCGTTTTGGCAAACTCCAAGCGGGCTGTCATGTGCCTTTTACTGAGGAGTGGCTTCCGTCTGGCCACCCTACCATAAAGGCCTGATTGGTGGAGTGGTACAGAGATGGTTGTCTATCTGGAAGGTTCTCCCATCTCCATCAGGATCTTGGTCACCTCCTTGACCAAGGCCCTTCTCCCCTGCTCAGTTTGGCCGGATGGCCAGCTCTAGGAAGAGTCTTGGTGGTTCCAATCTTCTTTCATTTAAGAATGATGGAGGCCACTGTGTTCTTGGGGACCTTCAATGCTGCAGACATTTTTTGATACCCTTCCCCAGATCTGTTCCTCGACACAATCCTGTCTCGGAGCTCTACGGACAATTCCTTCCACCTCATGGCTTGTTTTTTTTCTCTGATATGCACTGTCAACTGTGGGACCTTACCTGTATATAGACAAGTATGTGCCTTTCCAAATCATGTCCACTCAATTGAATTTACCACAGGTGGACTCCAATCAAGTTGTAGAAACATCTCAAGGATGATCAAAGGAAACAGGATGCACCTGAGCTCAATTTAGAGTCTCATAGCAAGGGTCTGAATACTTATGTAAATAAATTTTTGTTTTTTATTTGTAATACATTTGCTGAAATAAAAATAAACTGTTTTCGCTTTGTTATTATGGGGTATGGTGTGTAGATTGATCAGGACTTTTTTTTATTGAATCCATTTTAAAATAAGGCTGTAACGTAACAACGTGTGGAGAAATGGAAGGGGACTGAATACTTTCCAAATGCACTGTATAGTAGACAATGGCCTGAATCCTTGAGATATGCATTCATACTTTCATGTAAATCAAGAAAGATTGTCAATAGGAGATTTCCCCCAAATTACTGAAATTGGAAATTGCTGGAATGAAGACAGAGAGACTCACAGAAAATGAAGTAAGGGGCAGGACGCATGGCGAAGTCAGGCAGATAAAGCCACTTGATGAGGTTGGAGGTCAGGGCCTGACTGGAGGTCCTCCAAGGATAATCTGACAGATAGAGGAGAAAATTAAGAAAGCAGTGATAGAAACTATTTACTATTCTATCACAGGGTAACTGCACATGTTTTTAATGGCAGTAATTCTAGAATGAGGCCTATGTAATATGCAATCGTGTGACTCAAATCCTAATCACACATCAATTATGGTGTAGTTACTACTGTAGTACATTGTAATCTCCAGATATCTCTCCTTACCGACACAGAGAGCGGGAGGGATGCCGATACAGAGCAGGTACTGCAGCACCATGAGTCCTGCAGTGAAGCAGCAGTACTTAGGCCACACCTCCCCTATGGCCTTCCTGCGTCGTCGTGACAGAACAGCCATCAGAGCACAGGAGTGCAGCAGCGCATAGAAATCCATCCGTTGGCCAATCACATTCACCGCCACCACAAAGCACACCTGAGGGACAGGAAGACCATCTCAAAGAGCTATGCAACCAATGTGACATGATGATCCTTCAAAATGAAAACATATAGATTAATAGCACAAAATCTCAAATGGAAGCTACAGTAAAAGAGCTATATTGGTTGTAGCTACTCTACCTCCAGGCCAAACTTGTAGAAGAAGTAGTTGATGAAGTACTTGATGCAGGGCAGGATACCTTGGTCCAGGTGCTGGCGTGTGATGCCTTGGAAGATGATGCTGAAAGTGGGGACCTTGAGGTCATTGTGGAGGCGATAGTAGAGCTGGTGTCTATGGACCGTCACCTCAAACACCAGCAGCCCCAGCACCATCAGGTGGTTCTGACATCAAAGAAAAACACAACCAAAGAACACTCAGACGATAGAACCACAGATTAATGAAGCTACCACACTAATAATAGGATATTAATTTATATGTACCATACTTACCATTATGTATTAATCTGTTATTAAAATGCATACATCTCAATATCTCTCTTTCAATGGTTTTCATGGCATCAATATTACTAAATAACCACAGACACTGAGTGAAAAGCTTGTCTTACCCTGAGACAGGGCAGGATCCTGTCTTCACACTTGCGCAGCTCTCCACACCATATGGCTGGGTCAACAGGCTTCACATAAAGCACAGACCTCCTCAGCAGCTCTGCCATGTTCCCCTCCAGCTCCAGCCCTGTCCCATTAACTGACACCAGGCTCTGCACAAACAGAGATGCACAAACAGAGATGCATACTACTGTAAATGTAGATAGTCACACACACACACATACATAAATAAATAATTAATTTTCAGTATTTGGTCAGTGTTTTGCATTCTAGCGGTAAGTGAACTCACAGTGGTACAGTTGGAGGAGTACTCCAGAGGTTTGATGACCTTGAGCTGGTACAGCATCTTACACACCACCATGACACAGGCCCAGACTGAGGACACACTGGAGGCGATGGGGCGGAGCCGGGGGAAGGGCAGGGCAAAGGCCCACAGTACCAGAAACAGGAAGTTCATCAGAGACACCTTGGGCAAAGGAACGCAAAGCATGAAAGCACATGTTTAGTGCAGACCCCCTACACAGCATTTGTGGTGAAATCAGTGCAGTGAAAATGCAGTAGATGCACTATAAAATGTACTCTAAATGGGGTCAAGGTACAATGACAACATGGAGTTTCAGGGTCACATAAAGACATCTGACCTCTTGCAGGGACACCCAGATAATGCCGGTAGAAACGATCTTGAGGCTGTGGAGCTCCAGCAGCCTCCAACTTATCTCTTGAGCCCGCTGGAAGACAGCCAGAGCCTGGAGCAGCAGCAGGCCAGCCCGGTCCACCATCAATCCCCACTGGGTCAGACGCTCCTCTGGGGCGCCTAGCGGGCACAACAAGGACAGCAGACTCAGGGTCAGATAAAAGATGTGATATGCTGTGCTCGATTTCACAGACTGTTCTGTTTATGTAGCATATTTGTTTGTATTGTCTATGTGCTGTTAAAATTAGCTTACTTCTGGTACAGTGAATTAGAATCTGAATCTCAGTGGCACACACCTGTTCCCTCCCGGTCCTCCTCAGATTTCTTCTCTGATGAGGCAGACAGTCCATCACTGTCCAACGTGTGCTGACTCCCCACACGTCCTGACTCCTCACTCATCTGCTTTCTCTGCTCCTTCGCCATCCTAGCAGGGAGACGGTAGGCAAGTCATATAATAATTAATACACTATATACAGTACATACGGTATAACAATGATACAATACATGCAAAGGAAGGAAATGTAAAGGAAAAATACATTTAAAGAAAGGAAATGTACGGAAAAATGTACCGTTTCTGTAACTTTTCAATGTTTTCTTTAATTCTGATGAAAGATACAAATCAGTTAAACATTGTACTTAGAGGGCTAACATTCTTTTAAATTATCTGAAAAATATTACGTTACCATTTTTAAGAAATTGTAATGGACTGATGGAATGAAATGATATCACCCAAATATATTTTTGCAAGACATTATCAAAGCATGAGCTTGACTCCTTTTTTTATACTTTACGTTTGCCCAACTAAGGGTGTTTAAGATTTCTGAAACACTGGGCAAACCACGGTGTGTGAAGCATGCCATTCACAGAGACAGAAATGCAGCTCTTACATGTCAGCTATCACATTGACTGATTTTCTCAGCTCTTCCTCTCTGGATGAAGAGAGATGGACAGAATAGATGACACACAATGTAGAGATGAGTGGAGAATGACAGCATGATTTTCCAAAGAAATAAACATAATTGGAGCAATCAGATCATTACATTAATTTACTCCGTTTTCAATTTTTAGATTTATACTGATAACGCCATTGTACATCTTTTTTTAATTAAAGGACCAGCGTAGTCAAAAAATTAGTTAATAGACGAAAGAGCTTGTTTTCTGTTTTCCCTCCCCATTTATTGCTTGAGAAATTGTTCTTTGCTAAAATATATTTCGTTATTAAATATATTTCCACAATATGAGGTTGGAATAATGTGAAATTGTGAAAATTATGATAATGCCCATTTAGTGTAAGAGCTGTTTGAGGTTGGAATAATACCGTGAAATTGTGAAAATTATGATAATGCCCATTTAGTGTAAGAGCTGTTTGAGAAGACCACCTGAAATTTCAACCTGTTTTGGTGGGAAGTTAGAACAGCCCTAATTACATTGGTAACCATGGTATTTTGGCCATATACCATACCCCACGGGTCTTATTGCTTAAGTATCCCAGGGGTTGTGATCAGGTTAGCTGTCCCACCTGGTTTGTCCCTGGCGGACAGGTATGTTGTCCAGGTTGGTGAGCTCCAGGAAGTCCTGGTTGAAATAGTGCAGCTGCAGGATGCAGGCCAATAGGAAGGCTGCAGGGAGGAGGATCCGAGCAAACAGCTCCACAGTGTCGTACTGCTCCAACCCCAGATCACGGAGACTAGAGGACAGAGGACAGGGACAGGGACAGGGACAGGGACAGCACTGAGCACATAACGTCTACCAGTGGTGTTAACGGTTCTAATGAAATGACATCAGACACATGGGAACCATATGTTTGATGGATTTTATACCATTCCACTGATTCTGCTCCAGCCATTACCAAGAGCCCGTGCTCCCCAATTAAGGTGCCAGCAACCTCCTGGGATGCCTACAGTATGTTATTAGTCATGGATCATCAGGGAGACTTTCAGACACAGGGTACAAGATATGTGGAATTTCTGGCCAATGAATGACTCAATTAATCAATTATCACTGTAGCACTTTAAAGTCTTGGGGTGACTACAACAATATGGAGGCATAATAAGCACTGTGAATGTATACTGTTGGCCACAGTGCCACCATACACACTCACCCTTCTTCGGACATGCCCATGATCTGTCTGAACAGGCCAGACACGGTCTTAAACTGGTACATGTAGATGGCTATCAGGACGACCATGGAGTAGCCCACCACCACCGCCCAAAAGTACTTTAGCACTCGCCTCCACACGTCATAACGGATCTGAGGAACGGTAACATCGATACCATAATAATCAAGGTCAAATCACTCTACAAATACTAATGACAGGGAGCAATGTTATTTTATAAAGATCATTCAAGCACTCTGATTTCCCTCAATTACGACACACATTTCATGACAACAGGTGTCCACAAAATAAGTTGTCTTTTCAAACCCATTTATCATCGCAGTCTTTGAGAGAAACACTCTTTTCACACCACTTCGATACGGCTACACTCTTAGAATAAAGGGTTATTTGCGGGGGGATAGGGTTCTACCAAGAACTGTTTTGATCTGAAGAACCCTTTTAAGAAGACAAGGGTTCTTTGTAAGGCAAAGGGTTCTACTTAAAACCTTTAATAGGCTGACCACACCGCAAGTGTCGCGTGCACGAGCGTTGCAAAATAAATGTAGGAATCTATGTTATTCAATTATTGCACCCACACTGCTCGCGCGCGTCAACGAGCGTCTGCGTTGCCAAGGGTTAAAATAGAAATCATTCCTATTTCTGACGCAGATCACACTGCAAGTCCTGCCTCTCCCATCTCCTCATTGGTTTATAGAAGCAGGTACCCACGTGCCATCTCCTCATTGGTTATACCCACGTGGGTGATTGAAAGACGAGCTTTGTTGCCGGTCGTTGTGGTAATACTATGAAAGTTTAGATGCCAATCACCATATAAGTTCAAAGATGAAAAAGCCTGGAATGAGGAGAGATGACTAGAAACGATTCGGTTGACTGTTTTATGTGTGGATTAATTGTCGGAGTGGAGGACCTTGTGCATTTCAGGTAAAATAACAACTCAATGTTTATATCCTAGGACAAATTATCTAGCAACAGCAAGCTAGCTAAATAGGACAAATTAGATAGCAAGTGCAAGCTAGCTAAATAGGAGAAATGAACGTTAGCTAGCAGGTGCAAGCTAATATTACGAGCTAAATTGCCATACATGTTTAATACTTTTCGACCTGTCCCCAAATTAATGTAATTGGTTCAGAGTTTGTTTTGATATTTTAACCTGTGTGTCGTGATCGCGTTTGGTGTGGGGGGACAAAATAAATGTATGCATGATGGCGCACGCGCGCAGTTGGTTTGGGTTCCATGTTACACGGAACTGAATGCAGGTTGCAGGTAAGGATCCAAACCTTTTTATCCATCTTCGCATAAAATGACATACCCAAATCTAACTGTCTGTAGCTCAGGACCTGATGCAAGGATATGAATATTCTTGATACCATTTTAATAGAAACACTTTGAAGTTTGTGGAAATGTGAAGTTAATGTAGGAGAATATAACACACTAAATCTGGTGAAAGATAATACAAAGATCCTGTAGAGGTTAACAAAGGGACAAAGATCCTGTAGATGTTAACAATTTTTTAGCAGGTTAGGAAAACTTACGCATTAGGTTGGGAGAATTAACTTAGCAGGTTAGGAGAATTAGGTTAAGGCTAGGAAAAGGGTTAGGGTTAGCGAAAATGCTCTGCTAACCTGCTACGAAAATCACTTCCAGTCATAGCTGTATCAAAGTGGTGTGAAAAGAATGTGTCCCCTGTCTTCATATGTTAATTACACATTCACAATTTATTTACATAATAATAACTAAATAATTAAATGTAATGCAGCAATATGCACAATATATACACTGCTCAAAAAAATAAAGGGGACACTAAAATAACACATCCTAGATATGAATGAATGAAATATTCTTATTAAATACTTTTTTCTTTACATAGTTGAATGTGCTGACAACAAAATCACACAAAAATGATCAATGGAAATCAAATTTATCAACCCATGGAGGTCTGGATTTGGAGTCACACTCAAAATTAAAGTGGAAAACCACACTACAGGCTGATCTAACTTTGATGTAATGTCCTTAAAACAAGTCAAAATGAGGCTCAGTAGTGTGTGTGGCCTCCATGTGCCTGTATGACCCCCCTACAATGCCTGGGCATGCTCCTAATGAGGTGGCGGATGGTCTCCTGAGGGATCTCCTCCCAGACCTGGACTAAAGCATCCGCCAACTCCAGGACAGTCTGTGGTGAAACGTGACGTTGGTGGATGGAGAGAGACATGATGTCCCAGATGTGCTCAATTGGATTCAGGTCTGGGGAACGGGCGGGCCAGTGGCGAATTTGCCAATCTTGGTGTTCTCTGGCAAATGAAAAACGTCCGGTGTTGGGCTGTAAGCTGTAAGCACAATCCCCACCTGTGGACGTCGGGCCCTCATACCACCCTCATGGAGTCTGTTTCTGACCGTTTGAGCAGACACATGCACATTTGTGGCCTGCTGGAGGTCATTTTGCAGGGCTCTGGCAGTGCTCCTCCTGCTCCTCCTTGCACAAAGGTGGAGGTAGCGGTCCTGCTGCTGGGTTGTTGCCCTCCTACGGCCTCCTCCACGTCTCCTGATGTACTGGCCTGTCTTCTGGTAGCGCCTCCATGCACTGGACACTACGCTGACAGACACAGCAAACCTTCTTGCCACAGCTTGCATTGATGTTCCATCCTGGATGAGCTGCACTACCTGAGCCACTTGTGTGGGTTGTAGACTCTGTCTCATGCTACCACTAGAGTGAAAGCACCGCCAGCATTCAAAAGGAAGCATAGGAACTGAGAAGTGGTCTGTGGTCGCCACCTGCAGAACCACTCCTTTATTGGGGGTGTCTTGCTAATTTCCTATAATTTCCACCTGTTGTCTATTCCATTTGCACAAAAGCATGTGAAATTCATTGTCAATCAGTGTTGCTTCCTAAATGGACCGTTTGATTTCACAGAAGTGTGATTGACTTGGAGTTACATTGTGTTGTTTAAGTGTTTACTTTATTTTTTTGAGCAGTGTATTTACCCTCAGTCAGACTGTATGTGAAACAACTATGCTGCTGGCAATGATAAACAAAAGGGTCATCTTGGCTTCCTTACAGTATGTGTGGTGTGAGGTCGTAGTTAAGCCATTAAGCTTCTGTAAGTGCTCAGAGCTAAAAGGTCAGCAGAAATACAAGATGGGGAGGGAAACCAGGAAAACAGCAGCATAAATGTTTTGTGTCTGTGTTTACGAAGTAGGATCAATATTCATAACCGGATATGTATTGATGAGAGTCTCGAGCTGTCGTTGAGGTACTGGATGCGAAGGGGCAGTAAATGTGTCATAACGTTTTGTTGACCCTCTTCGCTTCTTAAGTGCCGTAAACAGCTAATGATGACTATTAGTTAGTTAGTTAGTTAATTACCATATCAGTAGCATCACTAGCGTGTGAGACAATCATACTGTGTAAGGGTGAGTGGGGTCAGTGATAAGGCACTGTATTTACAGAACGAGGGTCTGAAATTAACTTTTTGGTCAACTAGATTTTACGGCTCTTAAATCAAACAATTTCACAGCCGTTTTCCTTTTCATTTGACACAATCTTTCACTCAGTCTCAACCTTCTCTTTTTAATAACATTGTAGATAGAATCTTATATAATATAAACTTTATTTATATAGCACAATCCATATGGTATTTCCTGTGTGGTGTACACAACAACATTGGTTTAACATTATCTAGAAGTAAGTATGAGGCCCACCTGATAGAGGACGACACAGAAGAGGAACAGCACAATGTAGAGGATCTTGTAGACCATCACCTTCCCGGAGAAGCTGACCACAAAGAACATGGAGCAGCAGAACAGGATCCAGTACTTCACCAGGGTTCCCTTGACCGCTGAACCTAGCATCTCCATTACGAGGGAGGTATCACCTTCATCCGCTAAGAGAGAGGAGGAACACAACATAGAACTGGTTCAAAGGGTCAAACACCTCTGTGGGTTAGAGCACTGTTCAGTGAAGTATGTTACAGACACCTGGGTACAATATCATTTTCATTTCTAATGCATTTGTTACTGTATTAGAGAATGTGACTTTATCAGTTTGAATCCATAAAGTATGCATAAAAGGAGAAGAGTCCAGACGTGGTAGCACTTTGACTTCATCCAGAGACTCTTCTGACTCCTTCAGATCCTGCTCTTCCTGTTTCTCCTTCAGTTGTTGACGGAACAGAAGCAAGAAGCTAAAGGCGTAGAACACCTTGGCTCCCAGGTGGACGCAGGGTGCTGGGTAACTGGCCATGTCAAAATCTACCAGCACAGCGTGGGCTAGGTCAGGGTATAGCTCGTCCCTCCGCAGCCTCAGACTGCTCAGGAAGGCAAGCAGTAGCAGCACGGTGCCGTACACTGCCAGGAAGGGAGCACTCATCATGGCGTAGCGCCGACGGTCACGCATTATCCAGATCAGACACGACCACACCAGCAGGGCAAACGTCAGCCAGCTGTTATAGGTGATGCTCCACACCTGAGGGGTTGAAGGAACACAGGACACAGGGATACCTAGTCAGTTATCCAACAGAATGAATTAGAGAGGTGTGGGGGGCTGCCTTAATCGACATCCACATCTTCAGCACCCGGGGAACAGTGGGTTAAACGCCTTGCTCAGGGGCAGAACAATAGATTTTTACCTTGTCAGCTCGAGGTTTCTATCCAGCAACCTTTCGGTTACTGTCCCAATGCTCTAACCACTCGGCTACCTGCCGCTGACACTCTACCCATCTTAAATACATTCTTAGAAAAATGGGTTCCAAAAGGGTTCTTCAGCTGTCCCCATAGGAGAACCCTTTTGGGTGCCATGTGAGAACCCTTTGAGGAATGGGTTCTACATGGAACCCGAAACAGTTCTACCTGGAACCAAAAAGGGTTCTTCATAGGATTTTGCTATGGGGACATCTGAAGAACCCTTTTAGGTTGTAGATAGCACTTTTTTTCTCCTAGTGTAGTTATATAACCATGTTTATGTTACAGAGATGTGAAGGTAATTGATCTCTATTCAGTTAGACTTTTAAAGGAATTGTTTTCGGAAAGATAATTGTTCAGTAACTAAAGTGGTTTACCATCATGATGATGAGTGCGCTGACGTAGCTGTGCTTCATGATGAACAAGCCGAACACAACCAGTCCACTGGGGCCAGGAGGGGTGGGAACAGTCTCTGTATCACTCATAGACACCTCACTCCTCTCCTTCTCTTCCTCACTCATCTCTTTCAACTCCTCTGACTCTGAGAGAGGAGAAACAGCTGGAGGAAGGAGTTTAGAAGAGTTTCTATTCCATATAATTGGCATATTTTAAAACTGTGCCGTGTCAGTTTCTACACTAGTGAGGGATATTTATTCAATATCAGTTTACTACCATTTATTCATGACTGGGTAAGATCAAAATATTCAGGAAGATATAAAGAATACGCTAACACTTTATTTGGATAGTCCATCTGTAGATTCTCTACAGACTATCAGTAACATTTAAACTATTTACTAATCCTAACCCTAGCTCAAACCCTAACCTTAACCTTTAATCTAACCCTAAACTTAACCCTTACCCTTATTCTAAACCTAACCGTAACCCTAACCGTAACATTAGCAAGCAGGTGCTTATCAACAGATAAGCATTCCGGACTATCCAAATAAAATGTGACCAAAACAATGTGACCACCTACCTTGTGAGGGTGCCAAGTCTATTCCTTCATATTGTGGTGGAGGGTAGCAGTTTGTATATCCTGCCGCTGGTGCTCCCATCAGTGACCCCATCTCGTGTCCTCTCAGGTCATGCCATGATCTGCTCATCAGTAAAACCATTGGCTGCAGAGGAAAAACTGTTTACTATGAATTTTGTCTTTGAAGATAAGTGATGCACATCAAATATACAGTGTCTAACCAGACATTTACAGTCTCTTTAAAGTAGGTATAACAACATTGGGAGAGCAGAAAGTAGTTCATGTACCTCCTCGTCTGGCATGTACGCTTCATCATCCGTACTGGTCAGTAGCTGTGATAGACAAAGAAAGACAACTGTTCAAGAAATCTGTAGAATCATGTTGGTAACACTACAAGAGGCTAGATTGGGAAATGTAGAAGATTTTAACACCTCCAATCTGTCTCCTGAGATGAATAAGACCTTGGAGAAGCTGGGGGGATCCTCAAGCGATTCTACTGGACTCTCAGACTTCTCCAGAGTATCCTGGCAGAAATACACAGACAGCACCATGAAATGACTGACACACAATGAACATGTCCAGTAAAGCATAAACCAGCAACTTAAACCCCATTTTTCTTTCATTTAACAACTCATTGGCTGCATATGAAATGGCACCCTATACACTATATAGAGCCCTAGTGGTGAACTATTTTTTATTTATTTCACCTTTATTTAACCAGGTAGGCAAGTTGAGAACACGTTCTCATTTACAAATGCAACCTGGCCAAGATAAAGCAAAGCAGTTCGACACATACAACAACACAGAGTTACACATGGAGTAAAACAAACATTCAGTCAATAATACAGTAGAAAAATAAGTCTATGTACAATGTGAGCAAATGAGGTGAGATAAGGGAGGTAAAGGCAAAAAAAGGCCATGGTGGCGAAGTAAATACAATATAGCAAGTAAAACACTGGAATGGTAGATTTGCAGTGGGAGAATGTGCAAAGTAGAGATAGAAATAATGGGGTGCAAAGGAGCAAAATAAATAAATAAACACAGTAGGGGGAGAGGTAGTTGTTTGGGCTAAATTATAGATGGGCTATGTACAGGTGCAGTAATCTGTGAGCTGCTCTGACAGTTGGTGCTTAAAGCTAGTGAGGGAGATAAGTGTTTCCAGTTTCAGAGATTTTTGTAGTTCGTTCCAGTCAGCAGCAGAGAACTGGATGGGTAGGCGGCCAAAGGAATAATTGGTTTTGGGGGTGACCAGAGAGATATACCTGCTGGAGCGCGTGCTACAGGTGGGTGCTGCTATGGTGACCAGCGAGCTGAGATAAGGGGGACTCTACCTAGCAGGGTCTTGTAAATGACCTGGAGCCAGTGGGTTTGGCGATGAGTATGAAGTGAGGGCCAGCCAACGGGAGTGTACAGGTCGCAGTGGTGGGTAGTATATGGAGCTTTGGTGACAAAACGTATGGCACTGTGATAGACTGCATCTAATTTATTGAGTAGGGTATTGGAGGCTATTTTGTAAATGACATCAACAAAGTCGAGGATCGGTAGGATGGTCAGTGTTACAAGGGTATGTTTGGCAGCATGATTGAAGGATGCTTTGTTGCGAAATAGGAAGCCAATTCTAGATTTAACTTTGGATTGGAGATGTTTTATGTGAGTCTGGAAGGAGAGTTTACAGTCTAACCAGATACCTAGGTATTTGTAGTTGTCCACATATTCTACATAGGGAATAGGGTGCCATTTCGGACACAATTAATAACTTAGGCCTCTTAGTTGCATTGGTGCCTCAGTCTTAGTTGAAGTACCTCCTCCTCCTCAGTGATGTTGACCCACTTGTGCAGCAGAGCCACTAGTGTGTAATAAAGGAGCAGCAGCACCATGGGGTTGGTGAGGACAGGCCAGCTGATGTCTGGCTGCAGACCCAGACTGTATGGCTCAGTCTCATTGGTTTGGATGACCGCTGTTATACCAAACAGCCTGAACAAAATCAGAGAGAGATGCACCAGATCGGTTAACAAACAATATTCACAGTGGATACATGGCATGTATCAGTTTATGAAATTGAACAGGGATTTGTGTATGTCTGTGTCCAGTGTAGTAGAGTGTGTCATTATTTTCTATTTCGACAATATGAATAAATACAATACCTTTTTCAGTGGCTGGGTTTCAGCCCGCAAACCAATATGGTAAAAAGGACTGTGTGTATCTGTATAGTCAGTGTCCAGCCAGTATCCTGTGATGCTACATCCTGGTCCTGTGGCCCTACCTGGCGTAGATGTCCTGTGGGGGTATGATCTGTTGGGCCAGGGGCAGCTGGTACAGGTAGAGGCTCAACAGGTGACCGGCGCTGAATATAGCCATCATCACACAGAGGGTACCGAAGAGCAGCAAGCTGAGGGAGTGGAGAAAAACCCACCACCACACCAGGCCCAGGAACGCCCCAAAATACACCACTGAGGTCAGGGAGGGCAGAGCGATGCCTGGTACATGGGGATAAGCACCAGTCAAGGGGAGAAAGGAGAAGATTATGGTAGTGTGGGGGAGCAGATAGTAAATGAGTTGCCTTAATTTGGCTGGGCTATACAGCGGAGAAGGCTGAGCCAATGTAAGACTTTGAGTCTGGCTCGCAAGAATAGTACATAAGAGTCCAAAGTGACTTCTTTGAATGCAATGAATTAGATTACAATCCACAGCCAGGAAAGGAAAGCCTTTTGAGATGTACCTGCCAGCCCTAGTAGTATGGTGACCACTACTTTCCCTGCTGTGTTCATGATGGCGGACAGCAAGAGGCGCAGTCCAAGGGAAAATGCCATGAACTTCTGGACAAACTGAGGAAGGGCTGCCGGCACCGCTATGCTTTCATCTGAGCTGTCATAAGAGGAGCCGTCTGTGACTTCACTGCCAACCTCAGACTCTGAGTCGGACATCTCCACATCCTGCTTGTCAAAAGAGCACTAGTTTGACAGACATAACAACATTTTACTTTGTAACAGATTCAATCTAAAGGAGTTCCATGTTCAAACCACTAGAGAAGAAGTGTTGAAATACTGCATTAGAAAGTGATGCGCCTCACCTTCAAATTCTTTACAACATATTGGAATGTATGATGTACATTTCTAACACTCTCATTTAAAACAATAATGGTTCAACTTCTGTGTACTGTGAATTGAACAAAAGAGGCAGGTGAAATTGGCCATGTGCATACCTCAGGGTCAGAGGGTGCGATACAGTTCTGGTTAAGTTGGGGCGTGGGGCGCAGCAGCTTCCTGATCAGGCGCAGTATGAAGAGCGCTGACAGGAAGAGCCCCAGATCAGGGGCTAAGAGACGCACAATGTTCCCTGCATCCACCAAACTGAACCTGGGGACACAACACACAACAAGTGATTAACAACACCCACATTAGAAAAAACACCAAAGTCCGTTTTTGAAAAGTAAAGAAAATGTTGACCTACCGTACAATGCCCAGATGGTAAAGAATATTCTCCCAATATTCGTTCTCTGTTGAACAACAAATAGAAATCAAGTCTCGTCTTATCAGCAAAATTCCAAGGCAACATCCACCCTCATAAATGTTTTCTTGAATGAGTAAGTTCATTATACTCTCCGTGTATGAAAACGCAAAAAAAAACATCTGTCTCTCTTTTGGTTGCTGTCCAGCAGCATCTCAGAGTATTTTTTGTTAGTAACTCAGTGAGCCGATAGAGGCTGGTGTTATCTTACCATACTGAGGCACGTAGGCAAAAGTGATCTGCATGAAACACTGTAGAGCCAGAAACGTCACGCTGGTAGAACAGATGAGCTGCAGGAACGTCCCTGTTTTTCCTTCAGAAATAGAAGACCAGAGACACAGATTATTGGGGGGAGAATAGAATAGAATGGAAACTTTACTTTCAATTTTTGTGAGAAATAATGTCTTTCTTCCTATTCCCTACCCCTCCAAGACACATACAATGTATTCAGATCAGCCAGTCGGTATTCTGTTATGATCCATAGGGGGGTCACAGGCAGGTAGCCTAGTGGTTAGAGCATTGGACTCATAGCCGAAAGGTTGCAAAATCAAATCCCTGAGTTGACAAGGTTAGAATCTGTCATTCTGCCCCTGAACAATGCAGTTAACCCACTGTTCCTAGGCTGTCATTGAAAGTAAGAATTTGTTCTTAACTAACTTGCCTGGTTAAATAAAAAATGAATGACAAAATTAAACTACATGGCTGTTACTTTTAATGGCCTTTTTTACTCAATTTTCCCCCATCTTAATGGCTGAGGCTAGTGGTAGAGTCTACTGTGGGAATGCAGATACTATAGGTCTCTGTACTTACAGATACATAGTGAGCTGTGCTTACTAAACGAGGATGGTCACATTCTGCCTTCCCAAAGGATGCCTAACAGCAGTATTTAAACCACGGAGTCATTCTGTGTCTTAAGAGCAGTTTCTGTGATTGATAGTTTAATAAAGTAGGCTTCATGGTTCTGGATTCCCCTGAACAGCAGAACAAATTCAATCAAAAAAAGATGTACAGTTGTACTTAACAAAGACATTTGTTTTCAGTTTAATTGTGTGTGTACATCGAATAGATACAGAATCTATGAAGACAAAGATTTATAATGCTCTTTGAAATTTGTGTCTTTTATTTATATTAAGGGGGTGTTCTTGAAATGTTAAAATATTCAACACCAACAAAAGCCAACAATTTCCTTTGTAGGCAATAACCGAACAGAACAGAGCAGTAAGACATCAGTGGCATATTAACAGAGGCTGACCCCTATAATTAAGAGAGAAGAGTGAAAACAAGGCCTGGTGGAATGGTGCAGCATTAGCTGAGCCAGCAAATGGGCTTCCGATGCCCGGGTTTTTACTAAAAGCTTTGTTTCATTTCTGCTCTACTAAGTGAAGGCCGGTCAATTCTGCTTCAGTATGATGTGTTTAATCTCTGCACCCCACCCCTGACCACTCAACCCAGGGGTGGTGTCATATTAGCAAGACAAAGATTGAAAAATGATCAACAAAGCTTTTAAAGAGAAAAAGGCTAACAGTCCCGCATGCAACCATCTCGCAAATGCTGACACCACAACATTTCATCCCACTACAGTATGTAATTAGTAGGTTATACATTATAGATCAGGCCATACTGGCTACATCCCTTTACAAAGTACACGGCCAATATTTTAATTCATCAACTTTATTGATAAACATACAATAGAATGCACACACGTTTTTATGTTGGTCAATATGAGTTGAGGAATCACACAAACTTGCACACACAACACACACACACACACACTGCAACACTCTTAGAAAAAAAGGGTTCCAAAAGGGTTCTTTGTGGAGGGATAGGGTTCTACCTAGAACTGGAAGAAAAGGGTTCTTTTTGGAAGAAAAGGGTTCTTTCTAAGGCAAAGGGTCCTACCTAGAACCTTTAAAATCCTACGATGATTGTTTGGAAGGCAAGAATGATTTTTTGAAAGGCACGAAGTGTTCTTTGGAAGGCAAGAAAGGTTCTACATGGAGCCATATTTCCCAGCATGCTCTATTGTGGGTTATTTTCAGAATTGTTTGTTTTAATATCTGTGTTTTTGCATGTATATTGATTGGTTGATACATTTTATGATACACAAAGATAAATAACCCTTTTTTAAACTAATCCAATCTGTTAGTACTTATTACACACAATTTATTATGCCCGTTACTGGGATTGTAGTTCTAGTTTAGATGATTGAGGTAGTCTCAGTATTCAATCTTCCCTACCCTAGCAGTCATTCTGAGTGCAGGTTGCGGATGATAAAAATGTCAATTTGTTGGATATCCTAACTCTGGCTAGAATCCAGTAGGAATTACACATCTATTTGCAAGCCAGCATAATGTGACTTCCAAGCCTGATGTGTTAAGGTATAAGCAGGCCCTCAAATAAAGGCATTTTGATATATCTAATTATTGTTCTAAAGAATGTTATTTTAAAGGCTAATGAGGCTGGTGGAACCATTCATAGACGGTTCCAGGAAGAACCCTCCAAAGATAAAAATGGTTATCAGTAGAACCCTTCATAGATGGTTCTAGTAAGAATCTTTAGATTATAAAATGTTTCTTGGTAGAACCTTTCATAGAGGGATCCAGGCAGAACCTTATTCAGAGGGTTCTATGAGAACCCTACATAGAGGGTTCTAGGTAGGAACCTTTGCAAAGGGTTCTACCTAGCACCAAAAAGGTTCCCCAATGTGGACAAACCGAAGAACTCTATGAGTGTAATTTAACACTATTCTGGAAATAATAGACAGGCAGCCCAATAAACATGAACATTAAAATGATTTGTCTCCCAAGGGCCACATTGATCAAACATGGTGTTTATTAGCAAACATTAAAACATATAGAGGACCCTGTAGCATAGAACAAAAGACAGTGTAACTTGGAATAAAATGTGCCTTATTGCTTATAGTCTAGAACTTGAGGTGCCATTTCAGACCCAGTGGTGTTCCTCTGAGGTCTTACCTTGCATGGAGGTGAGAGAGGGGTTTGGCAGCAGGGGAAGGCTGAGCAGGAAAAGGAAATACACCACAGACAGACCATTGTACCGGAAGGATGACGCTATGGAGAGATAACAAAGATTTTACATGGATGTTTATTTGTATGTACAATATAATATCTAGGTATGTACTGTAATTTTTGTCTTGGGTGCTGTATTTTATGTGATTGTTCATTATGTTGAGTCCATCTTACGGAAAATCCAAATAAGCACAGTTGAAACAGAAACCCATAATTAATCATCAGCTGCTAGAAATAAATAGCCTACTGTTTCATCCATCAAAGAGAAAAGGCATTGGTAATAGAATGCTCTGATCCATTGCACCTACTAGTACAAAATGCATACGTGTTGGACTGAACAAAGCCCCATCACACAGTTAACAAGTAGCTAGCTAAAAAATAATGCTGCTTACTGGTCACACCACATTTTATTTTATTGTTGGTCTTCTTCGACCAACAATGCCAATGAAACTGACAACAAAATCATGGATCCTAGTTTGAACTTAAAACTTTTAATAATACAAAACACAAAGTATAATTTAATTAGTATTATATTTCTTTCTTATTGAAATTACTTGGAATCTTGATTTGCTTTACTTGATGGTGAGGTATAAAATACACTTTAAAAAAATACAATTAACATGGAAAATGTGTCTTAAAAGTGAAAGGCAAAAGTTTCCACTGTTTGTTTATTTTTCCTTTCTTATACAACAGCTAAATACATCATAAAATGATCTGCAATAATATTTTGGTCAGAGTTGATTTTGTATCCTTGATATAACATTATGAGAGGCATGGCCAGTTGTCAACATGCTCCTTAGGAATACTCAGAAATGATGTCATTTAAGGGCAAAGTGAAAATTCCACAATCTGAAAAGTTCAAAGTTATCTGATTTTAGTGCACAATTACACACATCTCTGAACTCACATGCTCAATATTGTACTGTTGAGAACAGAACAATACATTAAACATACTATTCAACAACTCAAACATTTTATTTCCCATTACAGTTTTACGGCACAATTTACTCAATGACTACATGCTCACATTATTACAATGTTTCTGTGTCCACTCAAAGAATTACCATCAGGGGAAACAAGAAATAATGGCTTCATCTTTGCATTCCCCCAGACAACATGTCCAAAATGATGTTTCTAACAGTATTCTTTAAGCACTTTATAAAAGAAAAATGTCTCAATTGAACTGGAAAAACCACTGCTATGACATAAATAACTAACAAGTCCACCATCCTGCTGTATTATTACCAAACACTTGAATTCTTAACTTACATTCTTCCAAACCCAACTTACCTGCAAGCAGAAGAAGAGGTAGTACTAAATTATAGAGTATCCCCACCACAATATCCCCCGCCATGTCTCCTTAGCATGTGAGAGACACCCAGCTCTCTGATCAGACTACTCTCTAGGCTGCCTGTGGCTGTAGGTAACTCCCATCCTCTGACACATTTCCCTACTGCAGAGACACTGACTTGAACAGTAGAATCCCAGACCTCAGCACACAGACAGACAGGACTGGAAAGACCAGGCACATTGATACATTGGAAGAATGATCCTACTCAGCGGTCCTGATTTAGAGGAGCTTCAGTCAAAATGAAAGGAAGTTCCAAGACAAAGAGGAGCAAGAACTAAATGGTGTTTCGTTGGTTTTAGATGCAGATGTGTGACTCTCTTCCTCAGTCTTATTTTGACCCCCTCTTTCTCCATCTCTCTCTCTCTCTCTCTGAGTATTCATTAGGCAGCGCAAAATCATACACTTAGTCATAGATGTGGCTAGACTATTTCACTTTGTGGCCATTTGTTGGTATTGTCAATTACTGTTACAGAGACCAAGCTATACAATACAAATAAAATATGGGACATTGATGTGTTTTATTTAAGCTCTTGACTGGCCCATGTATTTTATTGCATCTCATCATAAGTTTCTGCTGGTAAGGGGAAGTGTATCTAAAATTCATGGCCGTAAGGCCATTAAGAGCCAGTGACTGCGGCAGCAGCACATGGTGAACACAACAAATTGTCTGAGTGGAGAAACTAGGCTACACATCCTGTTTTTTTTTTATTTTTACTAGGGACATTTAGTAATCAGGTCATTCAATTCAATTAATGTGCACCTTCAAATATTGGAGTTCTAAACTAATCCAATCTTAGATCAACACTGAGATCATGGAATATGTTATTGAATATGAAGAGATCTCACTGATGGGGCAGACTGCCAATTCTGGCAAATGCCAGATAGACGGGTCCATCTTGGGCCCAGTGGGCCTGCCCGGGCCGATTTCTGGTCCTAGTCTGTCCCTGACTCAATAATAGAGCAGGTCTAGAGTCCCTTCAAAGTAAATCAAGCATGGTGTTGATACTGTAAGCACATGTGAAGCTCTGAGGGGAAACATTTCACTGTTAGTCAATGATCGGAGCAATAAGGAATAATTGCAGTTATCGCAGGGATATTTATCAAGCTATAGCAAGACAATTATTATGTGGATTATAATTAACAGACATTTTTGTAGAGGTTGATACATTTTCATTAGGGCAAAAGAAGTCTGATTTTTCAAAGTAGAAATTACAAACTTTAGAATCCTTTTTAAAACTCAAATACACAACAAGTTTCATTTGCTGCTGTGCAGTGCAGAAAAAAATTATCAGCAAGAAAATAGTGATCAAATTAAGATACAACATTTGTACTGTAGGTGTTCCTTTTGTCCAGGTGGGAAAGGGCAGTGTGGAGTGCAATAGAGATTGTGTGGATCTGTTCGGGCGGGATGTGAATTGGAGGTTGTCCAAGGTGTCTTGGACGATGAGCTATAACCAGCCTTTCATAGCTTTTCATGGCTACAGATGTGCATGCAACGGAGTGACAGTCATTTAGACAGGTTACCTTTGGCGTTGAAAATGTCAGTGAAGACACTTACCAGCTAGACAGCGCATGCTCTGAGTATGCGTCCTGGTAATCTGTCAGACATATAACTCATATTTCTATGTGAATATGGTTGGGTCCATATTGCAGCTTCAAAGTAACTGTCCAGTGTTTCGGCGCTCTTAGTTGTCGGGGACTTTGATGCAGGCAAACCTAAATCCGTTTTACCTCATTTCTACCAGCACGTGACATGTGCAACCAGAGGGGACCACCTTTACTCCACACACAGACGCATACATAATTCTATCCTCCTGATTCCTGAAAACAAGCAAAAACTGAAGCAGGAAGTACCACTGACTCGCTCAATACGGAAGTGGTCAGATGACGCGGATGCTATGCTGCAGGACTGTTTTGCTAGCACAGACTGGAATATGTTCAGTCTGTGGCATTGAGGATTATACCACCTCAGTCATCGGCTTCATCAAAAAGTGCATCGACGAAGTCATCCCCACAGTGACCGTATGTACATATCCAACCCAGAAGCCATGGATTACAGGCAACATCCTCATCGAGCTAAAGGCTAGAGCTGCCACTTTCAAGGAGTGGAACACTAATCCGTACACATAAGAAATCCTGCCATGCCCTCAGACGAACCATCAAACAGGCAAAGCGCAAATAAAGGATTAAGATTGAATACTACTACACCGGCTCTGACACTCGTCAGATGTGGCAGAACTTGAACTATTACGGACTACAAAGGGAGACCAAGCCGCGAGCTGCCCAGTGACGCTAGCCTACCAGACAAGCTAAATGCCTTTTATGCTCGCATCGAGGCAAGCAACACTGAAGCATGCATGAGAGCACCAGCTGTTCCGAATGGCTGTGTGATCACGCTCTCCGTAGCCGATGTGAGCAAGACCTTGAAACAGATCAACATTCACAAAGCCGTGGGGCCAAACGAATTACCAGGACTTGTACTCAAAGCATGCGCTGACCAACTGGCAAGTGTCTTCACTGACATTTTCAACCTCTCCCTGCCCGAGTCTGTAATACCTAAATGTTTCAAGCAGACCACCATAGTCCCTGTGCCCAAGGAAGCGAAGGTAACCTGTCTAAATGATTACCGCCCGTAACACTCACGTCGGTAGCCATGAAGTGCTTTGAAAAGGCTAGTCCAGGCTCACATCAACATTATCAGCCCAGATACACTGACCCACTCCAATTCGTATACTGCCCCAACAGATCCACAGATGACGCAATCTCAATTGCACTCCACACTGCCCTTTCCCACCTGGACAAAATGAACACCTATGTGAGAATGCTGTTTATTGACTACAGCTCAGTGTTCAACACCATAATGCCCACAAAGCTCATCACTAAGCTAAGGACCCTGGGACTAAACACCTCCCTCTGCAACTGGATCCTGGACTTCCTGACGAGCTGCCCCCAGGTCGCAAGGGTAGGCAACAACACTTCTGCCACACTGATTCTCAACATAACAGTGGTAGGCCTGATTACTGATAATGAAGAGACAGCTTATAGGGAGGAGGTCAGAGACTTGCAGTGTGGTGCCAGGACAACAACCTCTCCCTCAATGTGAGCAAGACAAAAGAGCTGATTGTGGACTACAGGAAAAGGCAGGCCGAATAGGCTCCCATTAACATCGAGTGGAGCGGGTTGAGAGGTTAAAGTTCCTTCGTGTCCACATCACCAACTTTTGCAGGATCTGGGGACCCATGCAAATATTTTCGGTACCCCAAAAAGTTCTACAGCTGCACCATCGAGAGCATCCTGAACGGTTGCATCACCACCTGGTATGGCAACTGCTCGGCATCTGACTGTTAGGCTGACTGTTTATCCCTACCTACATGTACAAATTACCTTGACTAACCTGTACCCCGCACATTGACTTGGTACCAGTACGCACTGTATATTCATTATTGTTATTTTATTGTGTTACTTTATTATTTTTTACTTTAGTTTAGTTGTTAAATATTTTCTTTACTCTTTATTGAAATGCATTGTTGGTTAAGGGCTTGTAAGTAAGCATTACACGGTAAGGTCTACACATGTTTTATGACAAATAAAGTTTGATTTGATTTGCAGATTTCTTTGAAATATGACCTATAATTAGCTCTTCTGTGTTGGAATGGTGTGGGCTTATATCGGTAATAAAAAATATTCAGACAAGTATACTGCTGATTGGTCAGTTCATCCTCCTCAGGAGGATGACATCGTCCTTTATATGGACATAGCAAGCATTTTTTAAATGGTCTGTTTGAGATACAAGTTTGAGGTCAGGTTTTTGAAGTGTTTTTTCTTGAATTTATGCTTTGGCCACAAATAGAAATATATGATGAGTCAGCAATATTATTTGGTTAACAGCATGTGAGATTTTCACTGGATAGTTACTTTAAAACATGTGTAGAGCAAAATGTTCTCTCAGCCTCATGGCAAAATGTGTAGAGTAGCAGGAAATTAGCATTAAAACTGCAAAATGTTCTCTCAGCCTCATGGCAAAATGTGTAGAGTAGCAGGAAATTAGCATTAAAACTGCAAAATGTTCTCTCAGCCTCATGGCAAAATGTGTAGAGTAGCAGGAAATTAGCATTAAAACTGCAAAATGTTCTCTCAGCCTCATGGCAAAATGTGTAGAGTAGCAGGAAATTAGCATTAAAACATCAAAATGTTCTCTCAGCCTCATGGCAAAATGTGTAGAGTAGCAGGAAATTAGCATTATAACATCAAAATGTTCTCTCAGCCTCATGGCAAAATGTGTAGAGTAGCAGGAAATTAGCATTAAAACATCAAAATGTTCTCTCAGCCTCATGGCAAAATGTGTAGAGTAGCAGGAAATTAGCATTAAAACTGCAAAATGTTCTCTCAGCCTCATGGCAAAATGTGTAGAGTAGCAGGAAATTAGCATTAAAACTGCAAAATGTTCTCTCATTCTCATGGCAAACTGTGAAGAAAAGCATGAGATGAGCTATAAAACAGCACATTTTTCTCTCTGCCCCATGGCAAAATGGGGGTGGGAGGCCTTCCACTTCTCCTTCCACTTATTGTTTTTTCAGAATACCCCTTCAAATATCCCTAAAAATACCTCTCAAAAGAAGCATAATACACCATGTCAAACTGTGAATTGAAGGAAATGCGTTTTAAAATGTTCATCCCCCCAATATCTCCACCGAAAAGTCGTTCTTGTTTCATAGCTTGCTTTCATCTCCCATAGAATCCTACTATTTTAGGTGGTCTCCCATTTAAAGTAAGGTTTTCATTTATCATTTACATGCATTTTGCTATATAGCAAGCAAACTGTAGTGTATTTATCAATTATTCAGTCTAGAGATACCTTATCAAGATTTAGAGTTATTCACTTACCGTGAACTTAACTACATGCTGAAATAGTAATCATGTTATAAACCAAACTACGGGATAACATAATCAACTGTGTTCGAGTGGCCGTTCCGGATCAGATCAAGGCCCGGAGGTAAAGTCTTTAACCAAGGAGAAATCCACTCAATTACTCTCCGAGGAAGATTTAAATTGATTACGCCAATGAGTGCTGAGCATGCAACTAATATTCAATTGACAGTGCAGTTAAAAGTGCTGTGAGTAGACTGAGAGAACTATTAGTGTATGTGGAAGGAAGCAGGAGGCCAATGGGCCTTACAGATGCCTGGGTTACTATAGAACTGTTGGGAACTGTCCCCTGGACACAATAGTCACTCTTAGGAATAAGTCAAAAGTTAGAGTAAGTAGCCTTGTCCAAGTTAGAGTAAGTAGCCTTGCCTCTTAGACAAAATCGTATCATTAAACAATTATTTAACTGGGAAGGGAAATGAGCAAAGTATAATGTACACATTATATACAGTGCCTCTTCCAATGTATTATATACAGTGCATTCTGAAAGTATTCAGACCCCTTCACATTTTGCACATTTTGTTACGTTACAGCCTCATTCTAAAATGTATTAAAGAATCCCCCCCCTCATCAATCTACACACAATAACCCATAATGACAAGGCAAAAAAAGGGTTTTAGACATTTTTGAAAATGTATTACAAATTAAAAACTGAAGTGTTACATTTATACAAGTATTCAGATCCTTTACGCAGTACTTTGTTTGTAGCACATTTGGCAGTGATTACAGCCTTGAGTCTTCTTCGGTATGACGCTACAAGCTTGGCACAGCTGTATTTGGGGAGTTTCTCCTATTCTTCTCTGCAGATCCTCTCAAACTCTGTCAGGTTGGATGGGGAGCGTCACTGCACAGCTATTTTCAGGTCTCTCCAGAGATGTTCGATCGGCTTCAAATTCAGGCTCTGGCTCGGCCACTCAGTCTGAGGTCCTGAGTACTCTGGAGCAGGTTTTCATCAAGGATCTCTCTGTACTTTGCCCCATTCATCTTTCCCTTGATCCTGACTAGTCTTCCAGTTCCACACAGTATGATGCTGCCACCACCATGCTTCACCGTAGGAATGGTATTGGCCAGATGATGAGCGGTGCCTGGTTTCCTCCAGACGTGACTCTTGGCATTCAAGCCAAAGTGTTAAATCTTGGTTTCATCAGACCAGAGAATCTTGTTTCTCATGGTCTGAGAGTCCTTTAGGTGCCTTTTGGCAAACTCCAAGCGGGCTGTCATGAAGTGTTTTAATGGAGGAATACTTTGACTTTCAACTACAATCCTGGAGAAAGTGATATTACACTTGCACCTGTGTTAATGGTTTGGTCGCCATTTCCATATCTCCATTGGCTACCCATTGCAAAGGCTCTCAGGTGAAGACATGAAGGTGTTCCTGTGTCTGAGGGGAAAATAGTAGTAGAAAGTACAACTTCAAAGTTAGTTCACAGGACACAGTGTGATTTAGGTTAGCACTAATCCCACTGGGCAAAAACGGGTTCAATCAACGTTGTTTCCACACCATTTCAACACAAAAATTCAAGGTGATGAAATTGAATCAATGTGGAAAACTGATTGGATTTGCAAAAAGTAATCAATGTGAAGGAATTTCTTACTTTTTCAACCAAGTTTTAACTTAAATCAAATCGCATTTTTGGTTGCGTTCACATTGAATTTATGTTACTAAACCAAATGTCCATCAAAACTAGGTGTTGAACTGGCATCTGTGCCAGTGGGATCGTTCGTTGAATGTTTAATGACATGAACTGGATCATTTCACTTATACCACTACTTACATAGACTACTTATGCCTGTTCATAAATCCAATGTCGTCCATATGGACCATAAAACAGCCATATGAATTCTTTCGGTAAAGTGGTACGGAAAGGGACTCCCATCTGTTCTGCTGATGGACCACAGTTCCTTGGAGAGTTTCTCTAATTGACCCCAACGCCCCAAAGTCGAACAGATCAGCAGCATCAGCATGCCCCAGAGCCTACCTTAACGCCCAAAGGATTACCATATCTTACTGGGCTTTTAGGGCCTTTCAGTAAGTATAGGTCCACTCAGGAGCTTATCATGCACTCACCACCAGAGAAGTCCATCCACACTTACTCATATTTGTAGGGTTACTTAGGCATGTAGTGGCTATCAATTGGGAGCCAATGGATGTATCACAAGAGGACTAATTCTACACTTTGGCACAGGTGGGGTCGCAGATGTTCATAAATGCTTGCAAAAGAAACCACTTTCCAAACATAGATCTTTGGTTGGGTTTTTTACCTATTTATTAGCAGCAAAATACATCAATAATTCCATACTGGCAGATGTAGTTACCGTAAGCGCATATCATTCCAAAATTGTTACTGGTGAACATGGTAACGACTGTGTAGCGCTACTTCCTGATCACCTGTGTGCCTATACATGTGACCAGTGACCTATGACCCAAAAGTGTGACCTCTAGTCAGTGGTGGAACAAGTACCCAATTGTCATACTTGAGTAAAAGTAAAGATAACTAAATAGAAAATTACTCATGAAAAAGTCACCCAGTAAAATACTTGAGTAAAATTTCTAAAAGTATTTGGTTTGAAATATATATAAGTATCAAAATGAAATGTAATTGCTAAAATATACTTACGTCTCAAAAGTATAAATTATTTCTAATTCCTTATAGCCAGATGGCACCTTGTTTTTTTAAATGTACAGATAGCCAAGGGCACACTACACTCAGACATCATTTACAAATTAAGCATTTGTGTTTAGTGAGTCCACCAGGTCGGAGGCAGTCGGGATGATCGCTTGAAAAGTGTGTGAATTGGACAATTTTCTTGTCTTGTTAAGCATTCGGGGTGGCAGGGTAGCCTAGTGGTTAGAGCAACCAGAAGGTTGCAAGTTCAAACCCCCGAGCTGACAAGGTACCAATCTGTCGTTTTTCCCCTGAACAGGCAGTTAACCCACTGTTCCTAGGCAGTCATTGAAAATAAGAATTTGTTCTTAACTGACTTGCCTAGTTAAATAAAGGTAAAATAAATCAATACAATTCCAAATGTAACGATCACTTTTGGGTGTTAGGGAAAATATATGGAGTAAAAAGTACGTTATTTTCATTAATAATGTAGTGAAGTAAAAGTTGTCAAAAATATAAATAGTAAAGTAAAGGTAACCCTGTAACGAGTGCGCTGGGAGTCGGGAAGCAAGTTTAGGGAGTAAATAATTTATTAAGTGAAAACATGACAGACATGAAACTGAAACAGAAACAACGACGCCTGGGGAACCAAAGGGAGTGACATATAGGGCAGGTAATCAATGAGGTGATGGAGTCCAGGTGAGTGTCATTATGTGCTGATGCGCGTAACGATGGTGACAGGTGTGCGCCATAACGAGCAGCCTGGTGACCTAGAGGCCGGAGAGAGAGCGCAGGTAACAACCCCCAAAAACGACTTAAGTTGTACTTTAAAGTATTTTTACAGTCAAACTGTTGACAACACAACACAATAACCACATATGTAGGCCAAAATCTCTCTTACAAGTCATACGCTTTTGAGGGATAAAATTCCTTTACAAATACAGGTAAATGTGGTGAATTTACAATTTGAAGTCTACAATGTTCAGACATAAATTGAGTGTTTCTCAACCATATTTAAGATAGAATAGTCAAATCTTCCATAAATTCTCTGACAAATGAATTTGCATATTATATCATGAATGACCGGAGTAATGATAGAATGAGGTGTTTTACCATATGCTGAAACTGTATTTGTACAATAAAGCGTGAAAACTAGTAGTGCATGGTATTATACCTTGTTAATAGCCAAGTTATTACTGCCCTCTAGTGCCCAGAAGATGTGACAGCAACAGAGGCTAAAACCATCACAGATCTCTAGGCTACACATTATCACAATGTATGGTGACAATGGCATGGAAATCATGAGATGTTTATAAATGTGAACACCAATACATCTCTAGAGCATAGAACATACTAGATGAGCTCATTTAAATACCTTTCAAACCACTGGGGATGATGAAAAACTATATATTGAGATTTTGAGTCAAAACTGAGAATATGAACAGGGACATTTTTGATGACATTCTATATACAGAGAACTGTCCAAATGGAATTCCAGTAAGATATTAAATAAAACAATCTGAACAATGACAGTGACACACACAAGAGTCCCATTGGATATCCAAATACAGCCCATGAAATGGATTCATAATAGAAATCATGATTCACATTCAGATTTGGAGATCTGACATGATAAAGTCTTACATTGTGGCAGAGGGTGTCAGTGAAAGGCTTTGTTGTGTGGGTAAGAATGTCACCCAAATTGGACAAATGTTCTATCCCAAATGTAGCCTACGCTGTATTCCATCAAAGCATACAGTTGGGATTATAATACAATTGGGATTATAATTCAGAATGATAATTCTATAGTTCCATTCTGAAGTGGCAGAACTCAGCCTATGTAACCCCTGGATATACAGATGTAGACTGTACGGGATTGATCAGTGCTCAGAGCATTCTATTTCATTTCCAGTCAAGTAATAAAGAATCAATTATAATTCACAATTGAAAAAACACCCCTGTCTACTCAGTACCAAAAATGACTACCAACCTCAACTAGGCTAGGCTAAAGTCCTATGTCTCTGGAGCATAAATGAACCTGTTTGCCCATGAGATGATTTAAAAAATAATAATAATAATAATAATAAACACTGGGAACATATATTCTAAAATCAATTGGGTAATATAGTGCCACTGCGCGTCAAAACATCGGGAAATGGAAAGGGCCCCAGTTATTCGAGTGGCCCGTGCTGAGGGTCCCAATCTACCCTTTCATTGAAGAGGGCGCCGTTTTCTCCGCAGAATTTCACCATGCTGACGTTCTGTACAATCATGTGATGAAGCTCTGGTCCTTCCCAGAGTTCAATGTGCGCTGTTTGCCCCTCCCCATCTATTCTGCTCTGTCTATCTCAATGTGCTATTCCCGGAGAAAAAGGGGAAAATAATACCTTCAATAATTGGTTATTCCCGTGTTTAATCTCCACGACCAGCCCAGGAGGGAACTGCCGTCATAGTGGAATGTGTTATTACAATCCGCGTTATATTTATGGATGTATATGCACATGTAAGCTCTACCTACCATTCGAATTCAAAAGAAATATGCAAGAAACTGGAAACATTCGAAGGATTTTTGTATTTTCTTCATGTTTAGAAGAATCAGAACCCCTTTTAAGAATGTGTTGGGGACTATCAAAGCGCTATTAGGAACCTTGCTGATGTGAGTAGGGGTACACATTTCAGCAACAAAAGAAAAGACAGAGAAGGCCCTTTGGATTGAGAAAAAAACAGCAAAGAACAGCCATCACAGAAACGGGAAAAATCAGGAAATTTCTATTATTTCGGGGATCTAAACTGAAAATCGGACTCACAGTTTAGATCGAGGATCATCTTATGGATATAAAAGGAGTTGAATGAAGACGGAAGCAATGGAAATATTACACATGTAGTTCGTTAAGTGTAGCCTTAATATAGTTTTATTTATCTAGTTTATCTATAGGCTATGCGTAGAGAAATGCCGTTTTAAGGAAATACACAGAAAATACGCCTTTCCCCAAAATATGTTTATTATAACTTTTGCCAAAAAGATCCATGTCATTGTACAGCCGAGTTTCTGTGTCATGCCGAGTTTGGGTCCCTGTCACAGGCAACAGTGAGACGTGAGACCCGGGCTGTTCGTGAGATGAAAATAAGCTATTTATCCCCTCCTCAGTTGAATGTGAAAGAGGTAAAAGCCTCAATCAACCTTAACATCTGTGGATGGTCATCAATATCGGTATATAAAAACTATATGTGAAGAAGGAAAACCCTAACAGAATTGACCAAGTGAGAGGGCGGCCTGGGTGTCGTCATCAACAGTCTCCTACCCTCTGACAGCAAGATCTACTGAAAATACGCATTATGTACACATAATTACAAGCGCGGTAGGACAACGTTTTAAAACGGATTAGTTCGACGTAACACTAAACAACAAGACTGTATACATGTCGTTAATATTATTCTCAATTCCGTGGGTCAACAGAGGGATCTAGAGTAGTTTGTTTATTTATTTTTTCACATTCCCCCTCCCCTGGACCCTATTTCTTGCGGGAAGATGGGTTGTTTGGGCAACAGCAAGACTGAAGATCAGCGAAATGAGGAGAAGTCACAAAGAGAAGCAAACAAAAAGATAGAGAAACAACTTCAGAAGGACAAACAGATATATAGAGCAACTCACAGGCTACTACTTTTGGGTAAGTTTGTTGAAGGAAATCTGATGTGTTGCAGGCAAGGCCTCATTGGCAACATTGTTTCTATTCCTATATGGCACACTATTTGATGTTGTGATATAGGATATTGTTGTCTCTGTAGGCCTTCCTCTTACACTCTAGTCTCATTTAACTTTTTCATATGTGACATGGTTGCTGGTATGATGTTTAAGTTGGGTATCAGTTAGACTTGATTCTCTAACATAATTGAAGTCTACTTATTGCTACATTGTTATTGTTTCTTCACATTTGATACATTTAGTCTTGAGCCTGTGTGATTGTAACAGCTCAGGCCTAATCTATATCAAACATGGGTGTTGAGGCTCTGCATGTGTGTTGTGGGTTTGTTTTCAGAACTACTAGCTGCTTGACAACTTTCAAATTCATAGGCCCACCTTGAAATATACAGGCCTATGTGTGAATTAATGAATGGTGAACATTTCTACCACTGACACTTCTGTACTCATGGTACTGTTATCATGTAAAAGCAGTCAAAATGTCCTCTCTTAATTATATTTTATTAGAATTTGCCTGATGCCTAGTGTATTGAATGACATAGCGGTATTTCTGTTGGAGAGGAAGTTGTGGTAACTAAAGAAAGCGGAACAGAACTCACATTTAACCATAACAAAAGCTTTACTACAATGCTGCTTTAGATATAGCACTGTGCTCTTTGCACTTTTATATGATATGACACGTTTTGTTGTGTGTGCCATTGGCAAGTTGTCAGATGTTGGCCTATTTTGTGAGTAAGAATTTTGTTGGACAGTGTTGATGGAGAAACATCTGACCATGAACCAACCATGATAAGCTCGTAACATTTGAGATCACTGCTATGGGAAAGAAGATTTTCACTTTCATCATTACAGTCATCTATTTGATTTGACAATGACATGTGTGTATTGTTGACACCTTTATGCTTGATTCACACTATGGGTTCAAACCAAGCTGTACTGAGCTAGCCTACTTCTGCATCCACCACGAGAACTGTGCTGGAAAGAATGGTGTGAAAAGACAATATCAGAGCCAACACAGTCCAGTTTGGGTTGTCCCTATAGTGTGAATCAGGCATTCGAATGGATCTGTGATGAAGAACTTCCTTAGTTATTTTCACATGGGGATGTCCACACACCTAAACTAGCCAATTGAAAATAAATCAGACTTGATAGGTTTTACGTGTTACTTTGTGTTACCATTACATCCCTGGTTATAAGTGAAGCTGGTAATACTATTGCATTAGTAGATTTCAACAGGTTGATATTGCACCCATTCATTTACATCTTACTGTATGTGTGGATTCACAAAACCTCCCACTATTGTAAGTTGTTTGACTCGGGCAGCGGTGATCTTAAGCTCAAGGTAGAAGTTGCCCCTTACCACATCAGTTTATCAAACTTAAATCCTGACCTTAACCAACTGGAAGATAAAACTATATCTGACCCATAGAGAGAGAGAGGGGCCTCATTGTTGTATCCGTGCCATTATGGCGTCGTTGACAGCATGGGCAGTGCCATTGAAGCTATATCCATTTAGAAGTTGTCAATTTCTTCTTCACTATTAACTGATGCCTCTTGATGACCTGGTTACACATAACTGGGACACCAGGAGGAATCAGCCAATGAAGTTGGAAGTTCCACCCAGCTGACCATATTAAAATGGTGGAAGCCCTCAATGGCGCTGCCCATGCTAAAACGGCCTTTTGGCCACTAGAGGCCTCTTAACATTCTCTATGATCTGACCCTAGATCAGAGGTTAAGGGCAACTTCCTCCAAATCCTGGCCTCTACTGGTGCTGAGTGAGACCTCGGTCAAGTGGCATAATAACCCATTTCAATTAGAATTCCTAATGTTTATTTCACAGGTTTGATGTGCTGAACTATAACTTTGAACGTGTCTCTCTTTACAATTGTTTTTTTTGTAGATGACTTCTGAGCATCACATTCCAAAAGGCCGTCTCTGTTGGCTGTCAGGGTAGGGCATTTCTCTATACTCTATGAAATAATTTTAACCATCTCTTCCCCCCCACCCACAGGGGCTGGTGAGTCAGGGAAGAGCACCATAGTGAAACAGATGCGAATCCTCCATGTGAATGGCTTCAATGCAGAGTAAGTATGGTTTCCTTCTCCAGACTATGCTCTACAACTGTGAATATAGATCAGGGTTTGAGACTTTACAAGCAGAGTGATGGGGGGTAATCTCAAAGGAACCAAACTGTATTGGTCTTGCAATACCTGAATTGTAGAAAACACATTAGATTCACCTGTGCACAGCACATGATGAGAGGCTAGTAACAATTGATGGTATCCCTCAGTTCAATAGCCACTATAATGTACTGTCTAGGTGTCTCGCCTAGTTTTTACTGTGAAGTCTTAGATTTCGATTTAAGAATTATTAGTCTGATTGTATGGACAGATGTAAAGACAAGGATTTAAACTTCCTTCAGAAACAAATACTGTGGGGTTCAAGGCCCTGGTGCGTTGGTTGGTGAAGGGTGCTTTAAGGCCCTGGTGCGTTGGTTGGTGAAGGGTGCTTTAAGGCCCTGGTGCGTTGGTTGGTGAAGGGTGCTTTAAGGCCCTGGTGGCGTTGGTTGGTGACAGGTGCTTCAAGGCCCTGGTGCGTTGGTTTGTGACAGGTGCTTCAAGGCCCTAGTGCATTGTTTGGTGACGGGTGCTTCAAGGCTCTAGTGCATTGTTTGGTGACGGGTGCTTCAAGGCTCTAGTGCATTGTTTAGTGACGGGTGCTTCAAGGTCCTAGTGCATTGTTTGGTGACGGGTGCTTCAAGGCCCTAGTGCATTGTTTAGTGACGGGTGCTTCAAGGCTCTAGTGCATTGTTTAGTGACGGGTGCTTCAAGGCTCTAGTGCATTGTTTGGTGACGGGTGCTTCAAGGCCCTAGTGCATTGTTTGGTGACGGGTGCTTCAAGGCCCTAGTGCATTGTTTGGTGACGGGTGCTTCAAGGCCCTAGTGCATTGTTTGGTGACGGGTGCTTCAAGGCCCTAGTGCATTGTTTGGTGACGGGTGCTTCAAGGCCCTAGTGCATTGTTTGGTGACGGGTGCTTCAAGGCCCTATTGCATTGTTTAGTGACTGGTGCTTCAAGGCTCTAGAGCATTGTTTAGTGACGGGTGCTTCAAGGCCCTAGTGCATTGTTTGGTGACGGGTGCTTCAAGGCCCTAGTGCATTGTTTGGTGACGGGTGCTTCAAGGCCCTAGTGCATTGTTTGGTGACGGGTGCTTCAAGGCCCTAGTGCATTGTTTGGTGACGGGTGCTTCAAGGCCCTAGTGCATTGTTTGGTGACGGGTGCTTCAAGGCCCTAGTGCATTGTTTGGTGACGGGTGCTTCAAGGCCCTAGTGCATTGTTTGGTGACGGGTGCTTCAAGGCCCTAGTGCATTGTTTGGTGACGGGTGCTTCAAGGCCCTAGTGCATTGTTTGGTGACGGGTGCTTCAAGGCCCTAGTGCATTGTTTGGTGACGGGTGCTTCAAGGCCCTAGTGCATTGTTTGGTGACGGGTGCTTCAAGGCCCTAGTGCATTGTTTGGTGACGGGTGCTTCAAGGCCCTAGTGCATTGTTTGGTGACGGGTGCTTCAAGGCCGTTTGGCGTTGTTAGGAGATCGGTGCTTCAAGGCCCTTGTGCGTTGGTTGGTGACGGGCGCTTCAAGGCCCTTTGGCGTTGTTAGGAGATCGGCGCTTCAAGGCCCTTGTGCGTTGGTTGGTGACGGGTGCTTCAAGGCCGTTTGGCGTTGTTAGGAGATCGGTGCTTCAAGGCCCTTGTGCGTTGGTTGGTGACGGGTGCTTCAAGGCCCTGGTGTGTTGGTTGTTGGAGGTTTAGGCTCAGGCGAGTAGGTTGGTTGGGGGTTTAGGCCTGAATCTGGTGTTGGTCCAGGAATCTGTGCATTGGTGGGTTATGGTTTAATCTCCAGTTTGTGAGGTTAGGTTTTTGGAGGTTCAGGCACTGGTTGGGTGTGAGTGGCTTGTGTTAGACAAGCACATCAGCAGCTAAGGCCCCCAGCTGCGTGTGACTCCACAACACTTACAACTGCAGCACTCTATCTTGTGTGTGTGAATATGCTCAGTTCATCACTTGGTCACATCCTAGACATTTCAGACATTCATTGATTAGTTGGTTGTGTCTGTGTGATAACTTAACTGTACTGTGTATCACTTAAACTTAAGGATTGCATTAGCAAATGGATACAGTGCAGGGCAGTGTGTCTGACTTCTCAATGTTTTTTAGTCAGTCCTGGAGGAACATATACTGTACAAGGAAAAGGAAGATAAGGAATTGCTGGAGGTTTTTGGTAGATTCCCTAAATCCTGAAGTATGTTGTTTTTGCATTTAGTAACTTCCATTGATAAGGTTCCAGGCCTTTGAAACACTAGAGCAATTATATTTTATCTTCTTAGATTAGGAAAGGATGTATATCATCACACATGCTTTCTTCATATACAGTGGGGCAAAAAAGTATTTAGTCAGCCACCAATATTGCAAGTTCTCCCACTTAAAAATATGAGAGGCCTGTAATTTTCATCATAGGTACACTTCAACTATGACAGACAAAATGAGGGAAAAAAATCCAGAAAATCACATTGTAGGATTTTTTAATAAATGTATTTGCAAATTATGGTGGGAAATAAGTATTTGGTCAATAACAAAAGTTTATCTCAATATGTTGTTATATACCCTTTGTTGGCAATGACAGAGGTCAGTCTTCACAAGGTTTTCACACACTGTTGCTGGTATTTTGGCCCATTCCTCCATGCAGATCTCCTCTAGAGCAGTGATGTTTTGGGGCGGTTGCTGGGCAACACGGACTTTCAACTCCCTCCAAAGATTTTCTATGGGGTTGAGATCTGGAGACTGGCTAGGCCACTCCAGAACCTTGAAATGCTTCTTACGAAGCCACTCCTTCGTTGCCCGGGCGGTGTGTTTGGGATCATTGTCATGCTGAAAGACCCAGCCATGTTTCATCTTCAATGCCCTTGCTGATGGAAGGAGGTTTTCACTCAAAATCTCACGATACCTGGCCCCATTCATTCTTTCCTTTACACGGATCAGTTGTCCTGGTCCCTTTGCAGAAAAACAGCCCCAAAGCATGATGTTTCCACCCCTATGCTTCACAGTAGGTATGGTGTTCTTTGGATGCAACTCAGCATTCTTTGTCCTCCAATCATGACGAGTTGAGTTTTTACCAAAAAGTTATATTTTGGTTTCATCTGACCATATGACATTCTCCCAATCTTCTTCTGGATCATCCAAATGTTCTATAGCAAACTTCAGATGGGCCTGGACATGTACTGGCTTAAGCAGGGGGACACGTCTGGCACTGCACGATTTGAGTCCCTGGCGGCGTAGTGTGTTACTGATGGTAGGCTTTGTTACTTTGGTCCCAGCTCTCTGCAGGTCATTCACTAGGTCCCCCCTGTGTGGTTCTGGGATTTTTGCTCACCATTCTTGTGATCATTTTGACCCCACGGGGTGAGATCTTGCGTGGAGCTCAAGATCGAGGGAGATTATCAGTGGTCTTGTATGTCTTCCATTTCCTAATAATTGCTCCCACAGTTGATTTCTTCAAACCAAGCTGCTTACCTATTGCCGATTCAGTCTTCCCAGCCTGGTGCAGGTCTACAATTTTGTTTCTGGTGTCCTTTGACAGCTCTTTGGTCTTGTCCATAGTGGAGTTTGGAGTGTGACTGTTTGAGGTTGTGGACAGGTGTCTTTTATACGGATAACAAGTTCAAACAGGTGCCATTAATACAGGTAACGAGTGGAGGACAGAGGAGCCTCTTAAAGAAGAAGTTACAGGTCTGTGAGAGACAGAAATCTTGCTTGTTTGTAGGTGACCAAATACTTATTTTCCACCATAATTTGCAAATAAATTCATTAAAAATCCTACAATGTGATTTTCTGGATTTTTTTTCTTCTCATTTTGTCTGTCATAGTTGAAGTGTACCTATGATGACAATTACAGGCCTCTCTCATATTTTTAAGTGGGAGAACTTGCACAATTGGTGGCTGACTAAATACTTTTCTGCCCCACTGTATACATATATAGTTATTGCGTATTCTCTCTCCACACACACACAGTCACATACAAGTGCGCACACACACTACTTTGTAAGAACCATGTGATTTAAAAAAAAAAAAAAGTGACTATCTTGTTGAAAATGTAAACAGGGCCTTCTCAATCTACCTCAAGCCAATAAACTAGAGGCAGTGTCTGTGTGGGATACAAGCCTTCCCGCTGGCTGTTTCCTATTCTGTCTTTATTTTTCTTTCCATTTCTCTCTCTTTCTATTGATGTACCTCATTCTCTGACACACATTGACTCTCTTACTCTACTTAAATGCATTTTGTGTTCTTGGGATAAACTAAACATCCATGGCAGTGTTCAACTTAGTGAAATGTTTCCCGCTACAAAATACATCTCTCTTTGCATCATCTGAATCAGAAAAAAAGATTTGGAGACAGTTGGATGACACTCACTGTTGCTTCCCGTAGCCTACAGTTTGGCGCACTCCACCGTTGCTTGTTAAACTCCATTGTATTTGACTTGATAGCTGATACTGTCGTCTACTGATGGGTTGTTGCAGCTCAGTTACCACTCTTTAAGGTGGGATGATGTTTGACGTCTGATTAATTTGTAGTTATCATGGCAGGTAGAGCATTTTCATTAAAGTCCAATGTAGGCACTGGGAGACTGGGACCTGTTAAAGATATGAGTTTCACATAGTTGAAGATGTATGTGTCACAGTCATAAACATTGTCAGGTTCAGAAGGGATGATATTGGGAAATTGTGCATGTATGCCAGCTGTTGGACAATTATCTACATACATGTTTGTTTTTTGTTTGCTGTATCATCAGCATATCTGTTGTGTATGACAATGATTTTTTTTTAAAATAAAAAATTACAACATGGATGATTGAGTTTGAGGTTTTTGTTTATTTGCAGAGAGAAGAAGCAGAAAATTCATGATATCAAGAATAATATTAAAGAAGCTATTGAGGTGAGTATTCGGTTTGAATCTTTGTAGTTCATGTCTCTGTAGGTAGATACTATGTAGAATAAAAAAATTCTAAACAGCTAAGCATGAATCATGAATATTTTATCATAGAATATAATATACCCCAAGACAATCCTGTGTTGTCACTTGATTTGTATTGAATGTGTTTGTTTGTGTCGCTCTTTAGACCATAGTAGCAGCTATGAGTACACTGACGCCTCCCGTTCAGCTCGCCAATCAACACAACCAATACCGAATCCAATACGTCCTCAACCTAGTCAATCAGAAGGACTTTGAATTCACATCTGTGAGTATGACAATGTTTCTACCACACACACAAATCATTATAGATAGACATTGTCTTTGCATTAATGTATGTTAGAGCCAGATCAATATGATTTGAGGGGACAAAACTTACCGATAACTAGATATCTGCCAATATACTGTTTTACGCCAGGGAAATTAAAAAGTAAAATTTTTACACACAGAATTCTCAGAAATTGCCATCTAAAACAGCAATTGGTCAAGAAAATATGCTTCAAATGTTCATTTCCTACATTGTAAAATTAATGATACATACTGAGAATGGCCGCAAGTGCTCAGGTAAGCATGAGAGTCCCTTTTTTCATCATATTTATTTAATATCGGTTGAATTATCGGCCGATACTGATATGCCGATTTAATATTAGTGAACCAATATATCGGTTGAACTCTAATGTATGTACACACCTGTGTGAGTGAGCATTTGTACAGTACCAGGAAAAAGTTTGGACACACCTACTCATTCAAGAGTTTTTCTTTATTTTAACTATTTTCTACATTGTAGAATAATATTGAAGACATCAAAATATATGGAATCATGTAGTAACCAAAAAAGTGTTAAACAAATGAAAATACATTTTAGATTCTTCAAAGTAGCCACCCTTTGCCTTGATGACAGCTTTGCAACTCTTGGCATTCTCTCAACCAGCTTCATGAGGAATGCATTTCCAACAGTCTTGAAGGAGTTCCCACATATGCTGAGCACTTGTTGGCTGCTTTTCCTTCACTCTGCGGTCTGACTCTTCCCAAACCATCTCAATTTGGTTGAGGTCAGGTGATTGTGGAGGCCAGGTCATCTGATTGTAAAGTAGATGCTGGAAGTCAAGAAGCAGGTGGTAAATTTAATTTAACAAGAAACATGGAATGATACAACGTAGGAGTAGCGTCTAGACATGAACAACAGAAAACAATACTGCCTGGGGAAAGAACCTAAGGGAGTGCCAGATAAAGGGGATGTAATGAGTGAAGTAATGGAGTCCGTGTGCCTAATGATGAAGCGCAGGTGCGCATAATGATGAATACCAGGTGCGCGTGATGATGGTTCCCAGCACTGGTGGTTAGTAAACCAGCGACGTCGAACGCCGGAGGGGAGGAGCAGGAATAGATGTGACACTGATACAGCACTCCATCATTCTCCTTGGTCAAATAGCCATTACACAGCCTGGAGGTGTGTTTTTGGTCATTGTCCTGTTGAAAAACAAATGATAGTCCCACTAAGTGCAAACCAGATGGGAATGGTGTATCGCTGCAGAATGCTGTGGTAGACATGCTGGTTAAGTGTGCCTTGAATTCTAAATAAATCTCTGACCGTGTCACCAGCAAAGCACCATCACACCTCCTCCTCCATGCTTCACGGTGGGAACCGCACATGTGGAGATCATCCGTTCAACTACTCTGCGTCTCACAAAGACACAATGGTTGGAACCAAAAATCTCAAATTTGGACTCAGACCGAAGGACAGATTTCCACAGGTCTAATCGTCCATTTCTCGTGTTTCTTGTCCCAAGCAAGTCTCTTCTTATTATTGGTGTCCTTTTAGTAGTGGTTTCTTTGCAGCAATTTGACCATGAAGGCCTGATTCATACAGTCTCCTCTGAACAGTTGATGTTAAGATTTGTCTGTTACTTGAACTCCATATGACACATTTATTTGAGCTGCAATCTGAGGTGCAGTTAACTCTAATGAACTTATCCTCTGCAGCAAGAGGTAACTCTGGGTCTTCCTTTCCTGTGGCAGTCCTCATGAGAGCCAGTTTCATCAAAGCGCTTGATGGTTTTTGCGACTGCACTTGAAGACTTTCAAAGTTCTTGAAATATTCCAGATTGACTGACTACATGTCTTTAAGTAATGATGGACTGTTGTTTCTCTTTGCTTATTTGAGCTGTTCTTGCCAAATAGGGCCATCTTCTGTATACCACCCACCCCTACCTTGTCATAACACAACTGATTGGCTCAAACGCATTAAGAAGGAAAGAAATTCCACAAACAAACTTTTAATAAGGCACACCTGTTAACTGAAATGCATTCCAGGTGACTACCTCATGAAGCTGGTTGAGAGAATGCAAGAGTGTGCAAAGCTGTCAAGGCGAGGTGGCTACGTTGAAGAATGTCATATAAAATATATTTAGATTTTTTTTAGCACTTTTTTTTTGTTACTACATGATTCCATATGTGTTATTTCGTAGTATTGATGTCTTCACTATTGTTCTACAATGTAGAAAATAGTAAAAATAAAGGAAAACCCTGGAATGATTAGGTGTGTCCAAACTTTTGACTGGTACTGTATATGTTCCCTTTGGAATGACCATCCAGTAGTCTCTGTTGCAGGTGCAAGCCTCATGGTACTGGTATCTCTGTGGGTTGTGGTACAGTATAGTAATTGATGGGGCGGCAGGTAGCCTAGTGGTTAGAGCGTTGGACAAGTAACCGAAAGGTTGCAGATCGAATCCCCGAGCTGACAAGGTAAAAATCTGTCGTTCTGCTCCTGAACAAGGCCGTTAACCCACTGTTCCTAGACCGTCATTGAAAATAGTTCTTAACTGACTTGCCTAGTTAAATAAAGGTAAAATCAAATGCAAAATTAGCGAGTAGGGCCTCGATGCGAAGCCTGTTAGCTAATTGACTACCCTGAGGGAAGGCCAGGAGGTCTCCGAGTACCACTGGTTTACACTGATTGTGCCTGTAACGCCACTAAATACCTCTCTCTGGTACCCACATGTTTCTGTGTCACACTGGGATGCCCATCTGAACAACAGGGTGCTTGCTGGTAGTTGTCAGGCTGTTAGGACTTGGCTGGGAGGGACATAGGACTCTATTCAAGCTAAGCAGGTACCAAGTTTCTGGATAAACATAATCCATTGAATCTATAATGGATTTATAAGTGCATCCAATAACTTTGTTTTATATTGATCACAAAAACCTTGTTAATGTTTTTTTTATTGAATAGGGCCCATAGTGTCCTAGAGATAATTTTACTTATCTCTAGAACAGATGACATGTTGTCACTCAACAAAATGAAAACATATTTTTAGCTGTTGTTATGCTTTAATTTAGATCCCCTTATGAGTCTTTGGCTGAAAGAATATTAACTATTACAGTTGAACAGTTGCTTCTCTATCATTGCGTGATTGACTGTCATTGAAGAATGCCATGTCCTTTTTCTGGGCCTAGCACACCTGCCATAACATCTCTCTCTCTGAGTTTGGGTGTGTAGGCCTACATGTGAAAGGGATATGATTGACTGCAGTCTTGCTCTGTGGTGTTTGAATGTCTGCGATTTCGTTCCTAATGGAGGAGAGTTGAATGACTCGAAGGTCAGACAGTGTAATACTGTTGGCAAAGCCTCCCTCCCTCTCTCTCCCTGCTTCCTCTCTGGCACCCCCCAGGGCTGAGGGGGAACCGGTTCTACTGGTCACCTAATCTCAGAGTACAGATAGAAAAAACAGACGGTGGGGGACGTTTGTATGGATATCTATGGTCTGGGCTGTTCAATTCATGTTTAAATGCGTTGTTGTGGTATGGGATTTGTTTTCAGACTGCTGATTAATCGACTGATTAGAATGGTTTCGGCCCGTTGCCGACCTCTGCTTTATGGGTTGTTATTCTTAACGCCACTAAAATGTAAATTTTCTCAAATTCAAAGCTACCCGGCTCCTCACTTCCTTATCCTGTCTCTGGCTACATGATGCTTTTGTAGTGGAGTTGATCATAGTTAGAATGCCAGAGGGGACATTCCCATTCAGATGCATTTTACATAGCACATGATCATGTGCAGAACGTAATAGATGGTTGTTTATTAACCAGGAAAAGGCAACCAGTTGCTTTAAAAAAAAAAATACTTAAAGCAAGATCAAACTCCCTGTGATATGCTTAGCAAAACAACACAAGCCTTTGTGTATTTGAAAAAAGGCCATACCAAAGGATGAAATGGAAATGATTATGGAAAAAACTAAGATCAGACAAGCCGGTGAGCAGAGAGAAACAATCTAGCATTGAATTGTAGCCCCAAAGGATTCTGGGTCGGCTGCTGTAATGCAATGAGCAGTTCCTAGAGAGGCGTTTTTATTTTTTTTCTTAAGCGCATGACTGATGATAAAGGAGGACTCTGTTACTAAGACACATGATGAGTGCTCTTTTATGGAGTGGATGCAGGGATTTTTATAACTCTTCAAGTAACCCAAGCCAGCCGAACGGTGGGACAGATATATATAGGACAGCAAACCTAAATGTAATGCAAGTGTGTGCAGATGCATTGTTCCACAATGGTCCAGTTGTCCAGAAGATGTTGTTTTATACATGACAGGGTTTCTTGTTCCATGGTCCAAATGGAAGGCGATTGAGGGAGATGATGAGTATATCTGCCTTTCTATGTGCTTTTTTAGCCCTTTGAATGTTGTCCATGGGGTGGTCACTCTGGTCCTTTTAATAAGCTATGTGGACATTCCCACTTTATGCAACAGATATCAAACAAGGAAGTAACAGATTGGCCTTTAGATATGCCAGTTGACTGGAATCATTACACCCGCACAGCTTTTGTTTGCTAAATGAATGTAATGAAATATGATTCATTCAATGTTATGAGATTTTGACGTGATTATGAGTCAACTGACCCTCCCTAGCCTGTCGACCATATGTCATCTTTATTTCTCCTCATTAATGGAAATGTTGAAAAGGTTGTAAAAACATGCCTTGTTTTTTCGTTGTTTTTTTTTCATATTTAAAGGCACATTCTTTAATTTCATCAGCCTGACCATGCCACTTTGTTTTTCTTATATTGAAACTCCCCTTGGTAGTTACCCTCACTGGCCACAGAACCTGTGGAAATCCACTCCTGTCAATAAATGCTAGATCCCTAATAGGTGTGCTGCCCCATTGGAATGTAAAAAAAGATGTGGCACATCAGTGCCCTCAATCATGACATGGATGCTGGACAGTGTCCTCCTTTTCTACTAGCTTTAATTTAGTCGATGTATTGTTATTGTACCATGTGAATTAATTGCGTCCTCTTTCTCTCTTCCACTGCCCCTCTTCTTTCATTCACTCTCTCTCTCTCAGGAGTTTTATGAAAATGCAAAGACTCTCTGGCAGGATGAGGGCGTGAGGGCGTGTTTTGAGAGATCCAATGAGTACCAGCTGATTGACTGTGCGCAGTAGTAAGTATGCACTGCACTGCACTGCCGAGAGGGGACCAACTGTCTTGAATAGCTACAGTGCCCTTGTACAGGCCTGTGTTGTTGAAAACAAACACTCTAAGCCAACGATTAGGGGCACACATGGGACTGTAGTTCAAGGCTGACATGCTCAGATTTAGCAGGCGGATAAAATACCAGCTAAAGTTTGTAAACCCCAAATCTAAAATGTATTTAATCGCATCAAAACTTTATTGTAAAAAGCAATTTCCTAGAGAGACCAGTTCTAATTTTCAATGGCAAGATAACAGGCAAGTATTCTGCCTGAAAATGATGTGTGGTAGCGGAGCTCTGTGTCATGGAAGTCATCTTGAGCTCATGCTCTTCCTCCGCAGCTCCTCATCGTGTCTGTGCACACACACAACAGTATGACATCACCAGAGCTTTCTGCATCAACACTGCCACCTCTGGCTATGTGTCTCCTTTCACTCTCTCGCTCTCTCTCCTCACTTTCTTTCTCTTGCTCTCTTTCTATCTCTCTGGCACGCTGTCCCTCGTACTCTCTCACACACGTTCTCTTCCTCTCCTTCTCTTCCTCTGCTTTCTTTTCCAACTGTTGTGTGGCTCCGCATCTGTGATGTAGGATATTTGCAGCAACGGGGACCAAAAATGGTAGGTCCTGAGTCATAAAAAGGGAGAGACAGAGATTTCACCAGCGGTTGGATGGGTGGAGGGGAACAGGGGAGGAGGGGGAAGTAAACCACAGTGACTGGAGCCTCAGAGTTAAGTCTGTTATAGTGGTATTTGATTTGAGCTGATTGTATAAAAAATTCATATTGTGCTAATGTTTGAAGAGGGCTGTTTATTTGATTGTGTTACTTAACAGTCTAGGACAACCCCTTCAGGTGGTTCAGATGGTCCAGTCTTTTGTTCCCTCCCTCTCTCTCACTCTTTCCCACTCCCTCTCTCAATGCCTCTCTCCTGCTCTCTCCCTCCCACTTCCTCTCTCCCAGTCCATCTTTCTCAATCTCTTGCTCCCTCATTTTTTTCTCTGGTTCTCTCCCTCTTTTTCTTTCTCCCCTCTCAGGCCCTACTCCAGTCACACAAGATTTTGAGCTGATAGTCTATTTATAGAGCCTGTGGTTCTGTCTCCATGGTAACCATGCTGGAGGCCAGGGCACTAGGGAGCTATTTTTGAATCTGCTCTGTAATGTCAGACTACTCTTTCTCTCTCCCCCTCTCTCTCTCTTTCACACACACATGCACACACTTTCTGTCTTTCTCACCATTTCCTTCCTACCTATCACCCTCCCTCTCTTTCTTCCATCTCTCTCTACGCCTTTCCTACCTTAATCTCTATCACCCTCCCACTCTCTCTCTATCCTTCCCACTCACTAATACACTCATTCAATCTCCCAGTGCCAGAGACTAATTTAGAGATGTGTATATGTCTGTTTGGGTTCAGGCTGATGGGCTAGGTCAGGTTTGTGAGTGTGAACCCTTGTGAAAGGAGAGTTGACAGTTCTAACTTTTACAACATTCTTCAGTAACGTGTAGGAAAGAGTAAGAGTTCATCTCCCCACCTGTGTTCTTCTGAAGTCTACATAGTTATCTCTGGCCATCTTTGTTGCCATAACAAAGAATGGTAAATGCACATGAGCGCATACACACTCACATAATCTCTGTGTTTCTCCTAGTCCCTTTGTCTGTCTCTCCCAGTGAGTGCCGACTCATTCCTGCCATGTCTTACCTGTACTTAGACCTGTCACATTTCACCCCTCTGTGTTACATTCCTCGTTATCCAGAGGCTCGGCATTCCTCTGTGTTCAGTATGCTTGGGAGACCGGCATTCAGCTGTCACACACTGTTGGTACAGTTTGTGGCGTTCAGTTGTATTAGACACTCTGTAGGTACTGTTTAAACCCAAGTAAAACAGTTGTAAACTACACTAAGACAGGAACACCTGCTCTTTCCATGACAGACTGACCAGGGGAATCCACATGAAACCTATGATCCATTATTGATGTGACTTGTTAAATCCACTTCAATCAGTGTAGATGACGGGGAGGAGACAGGTTAAATAAGGATTTTTTTAAAACCTTGAGACAATTGAGACTTGGATTCTGTATGTGTGAGTTTTTCCACACTCAACAGTTTTCTGTGTGTATCAAGAATGGTCCACAACACAAAGGATATCCAGCCAAATGCTTCCCACAACTTTGGGAAATATTGGAGTCAGCATGGGTGCAACTCAATATTAGGAAAGGTGTTCCTAATGTTTGGTATACTCCGTGTATGTCATGGAATTGGACATTAGTCTCAAAGTCAGTATGACTCCAGAACGATTGCTATTCCTCTCAGCTCTAAGTGTCTGTACCAATGATGTCTATGTTGGTGTTTCTCTCAATCACCTTGTTCCTGGACGGACACTGGTCCCTGGGATGTTACTAACTGGCTGCTCATTTAGTTAGCTGACACTGACTGAGTCACTTCTCAAGTCTTAGAAAGAAACTAAGTCGTCCTCCAAAGAGCAAGTAGCGATGGCTTACCACAGGTCAGTCCCTCCCTGCTATAAAACAGTTGGCGACACACAGGGGTATATCATTCTATTGAGCTCAGTGGTCTCTACCTGTCCACAAAACAAGACAAGCTCACCATCATGCTTTTTCACTGCCCCTGCTGACTGAATTCAGCCATTTTGTCCTGTCCTGGTCATCCTTCTAAATCTTTTTTTTTTTCTCTCCTCAGCTTTCTAGACAAGATTGACATTGTGAAACGGAGTGACTACACTCCCACTGATCAGGTGACTTTCCATGGTCTCAATGCCACCATCATCAGAGGCCCAGGGATACATTTCAAATGGCACCCTATCCCCTCTATAGTGAACTACTTTTGGCCAACGTCCTCCATTTGATACACATCCCTACTGTCCTCCATCAACTTCCTTTCATAATATTGATGAAATATAACACAGATGAATGACTCCCGTCTTTCTCTCAGGACCTACTGAGATGCAGAGTGCTCACCTCTGGGATCTTTGAGACCAGATTTCAGGTGGACAAAGTCAATTTTCAGTGAGTATAACCCAGGATTATCTTCCGATTTGGTTATTAGTACTATACCTGAAGATCAACCTTCAACTCAGTCCTTTAGACGTGTATGAGTCCATACAGTGCAACTTGCATGTGATTCATTACCATGCCACAAGGTCGTAGCGTGTGGTATATTTATCGCACTGACATCTCTTCCACAGCATGTTTGACGTTGGTGGTCAAAGGGATGAACGTCGGAAATGGATCCAGTGCTTTAACGGTAACATTTGTGTTGCCATTTTATCTGGCCAACCCAATAGAGAATCACTCACAAACACAATTCATTCTCATTGATACTTTTTTGGGGGTTCTAGGCGGGTCCTCCATAGTCTGTAGCCCTGTTCCACTACAGGTTTCCTGTACTTTATCACCTTTTTGCTTTTTCTGCCATTACTGTGTGTTTTAGCCTTAAAGCTAATTGCCTTTTGACTGTGCCATTGATTTCGCTTAACAAAACCAGGTTGTCTGAGTCCCTCCTCCCTCTGTCTTCCTCACAGATGTAACAGCCATTATTTTCGTGGTGGCCAGTAGCAGCTACAACATGGTGATCCGGGAGGACAATCAGACCAACCGTTTGCAGGAGGCTCTAAATCTATTCAAGAACATCTGGAACAACAGGTGACACGAGCACAACCCATAACACCCTCTCCCCTCAAATATTTATGGAATCAATGGAGTTTTATTCTATTCCTCTGTTTTATTGAAATACTCTCATCATAATAATGTACAATTTGCTAGCTGTAAATGACCACTGACTGCTTGTTACCAGTGTATTTAGCCTGTTGTTACCCGTTTATTTAGCCTGTTGTTACCAGTGTATTTAGCCTGTTATCAGTGTATTTAGCCAGCCTCTGTGTGTGGGTTTATTTTTAGGTGGCTGCGGACCATTTCTGTCATCCTATTCCTCAACAAACAGGACCTGCTAGCAGAGAAGGTGTTGGCTGGGAAATCAAAAATTGAAGAGTACTTCCCAGAGTTTGCACGCTACACCACACCGGATGATGGTGAGAAGTTGTTACACTTGACTGGATGTTTACTGTACACACACACAGGGTGCGCACACATAAACACACACATGGCGATACACACACGCGCACACAGTGCTTCTGCTTTTTACCACGGTAGATGGCTCTTGAATGTTCTTTCCTGTGGCTGATAAGTAATCATCATAGCGATTAATGACACTGAAAATGTGTGATGGTGTACTAGAATCGAATCATAACACTCATCAGTCACTTACTATTCTATAGCAACACCAGAACCAGGGGAGGATCCACGCGTCACGAGGGCAAAGTACTTCATACGAGATGAGTTCCTGGTAAGTGCAGAAATACAATGTTTCCCCTGCTAATGTTATATAGAATCTTATGGTATTGATTACAAAATAGGATCCAATCAAAACCAAAGATGCCAAATGAGATGACTTGCTTGTATTGGATGTTAGCATTGTCTTCATGTGGATGATGTCCTGATGGTTGTAGTATCTGTGTTTCACTGTGTGATTTCAGAGGATCAGCACAGCCAGTGGAGACGGCAGGCACTATTGTTACCCCCATTTTACCTGCGCCGTCGACACGGAAAACATCCGTCGGGTCTTCAACGACTGTCGGGACATCATTCAGAGGATGCACCTTCGGCAGTACGAGCTCTTGTGATGGGAGGGGACTGCAACACAGACTCTGAACCTCCACCTCCGGTCTCTCCCTGACCCCCCTGAAACCCACCCCTGTCGACCTGCTCCTAACTCTGTGTACTCTTGGGGACTCCTGAAGTCAAACTAGATATGAGCTACAGAGTAACCTGGAAAGACTATTGAAATACTGCAAAACACAGAATAGATCCAAGCCAGATCAGCTGCACTTTAGCACTGTGCTCAGGACTCGAACCCATTTCACCACACACACAAGCGTATACACGCTGACATAACACCGAACTCTCTCTTTTTCACACCATTAGTTTATATTTTGAGACACACACACTTAGACACACTTGCTCTCAAATTTACCCTCCGACAACTGCTTGCTGTTCTGAAAAAGAACACGCTTTTACTCGACTACATGGTCCTGGACTGGGTGAGCTGCTTACTGTCTGCAGCCACAGATTGACTGGCTCAGTGCTTTCAATGACTTCACAGCCAAGATACCTACTAGGAGCAACATTGATGACTGACAATAAACCAGAGAAGCATCGTGGTGGGCAGGGCATGGGGGGAGGGGAATATCTATGTCAATTTGGTGGAGCTTGGACACCATGACGCTCACAGGATTGTCACATGACTTTGCCTTGTTTGTACAGCAGCGGGAGGAAAAAGGCCAACGTTCACAGAACTCAACGGAGTGCAAAAAACATATACAGTACCATATAAGTCAAGAAAAGTCCGATCAGCCCTGTTTCTGTTCCAGTTGTTTTGTCTGTGTAAACTTTTGTGCCATTGTGCCCCCCTCTCTCTTTCATCACCCCTCCTCCCTGTCCACTCTCTTAACCTCACCTCATACCCTGCACTGTTACTTTACTGGCAATGCTCTTTGTTTTATTTTTAAAGAAAAAAGTAATCCTGAAATTTAAAAAAATATATATAAAAAAAAGAGGAAGAAGATAATGATATGGGATTCTATTCTTTACTCATGTGGTCAACCCCCCCCTCCACCCCCTCCTTCCAAGGCTATTTGTATGTCTGTCTTTACTTTACTGCTGAACTATTATTCTTGTACAGACTGTAAAATGTATTATTTTGTACAACTTTATTGAAAAAATAGAAGATCCCTGTGCCTTGATCACGACTGTACGTGTATAATGAGCTAAAGTCGGTGTTCTACTGCGCTGTATAGCTGGGCCAGTTTCCCCCATCTCTCCAGGGAAGGAGGACAACCATTCGTAGATTTGGATTTTAATTTCTCTCCCCCAACTCTCCTTTATGATTTAAATGCTTATTTTTGGATCCATATACCAAAAGAAAGATAAATATATGAAATGTTTATGGATTTTTAAAAGTATTTTATTAGAATCAAAGACACAAATTGTACACTTGATATAGTGTGCGTATTGCCAGAACTTAAATCCTTTTCAATTAGGTTTTGTTTCATTAGTGACTTCTGCAAACAACATTTTGAAGGGTGAGTGTTTATTTACCATTTTTAGCTTTAAGGTAAAGGGTGATGGAAAAATATCCAAATGCAAAACATTGCTTGTTTCTACATGAATATTTTCTTTTGCTAAAGAAAACAACAATCAAAAAATGGTATTGTTTTGGGGTCCTTCCTAGTGTTCCACAACAGAGGCAGACTGTACAGTATTACATTTTCACTTCAGTGCCCTAGTTTTCATGTATTATGTACATCAAACATGGGTTTCTACTTTCAGAAGAGGAGCTCTGCAAAATAAAGTTGTTTTGGTGCAGACAGCAAGAGGCCTGTCCTTACACACAATTACAATGGCAAGGACAAACATACACCAGATAAAACCACATCTCATTCACCTGCCTTTAGACCTGTCTTTGAGTCATGTCCACTGTCCTTAGACAGTTCTTCATCTCCTCATACAGTGCCCTATACTGTTACTTCACTACTTTTAACCTTTTATCATCAGTTCTATTCTACTTTTGATTGAATCTATAACATGCATCATGACTGTATTCAATTCAGTCTTGTTTTCCAACCAAGGCGATGTATTTTCTCATTTAACCCAGACACAGGCATTCTACTTCACCACATAACTTTTTTTGTACACATACAAACAGTTGTGGTTTATGTTATTAGAGCGTGGATCTTTAGGGTATTTGTCTTTGCATTTTGGTCTTGACCTACACCATGACAATTGTTGCTGAATGTCTTTCTCTTGTCAGGAGTGTAGCTCAAGGAAGTACAAGAGAATAAGAACTGCAGTATTTGAATGTGGATGGGAATGCAAAAGACTCAAGTATGAGTCAACGGGTCAAAGGAAGTAAGAGGAAAGGGGAGGCAGGATTGTGATGAAAAGGGCGGAGTGCTGTTGGAAACAGGGTTTCTTCAGCCCAACATGAATGTCCCTTGATATGATTACACTGTTCAGTGCCATGCTCCCTGAACGCGAGGAGAGAACTGCCAATGACACAACTGAGCAGAACGTATGTGTCTTATTTAACTTGATGGAAAAGAGTCTTCTCATTGATATTGAGCCAGATCTACAGGTTGGTTGCCCTAGGAACTGTACTTGTGTTATCTATGGCCTGAATGATTGTCATTGCTTGCTATTCCTGGTGACTGTGAGGGCTGGGTTCATAGTCTGTGATGCTCTGTGACATCCTAATAGCTTATGTGTCACTGTTGTGTGGGTATTGAACATGGAGGCTTCCACAATTTAAGGTTTGATTGATATGTCATTTTCCCCCCATGTTCTTGTTCCTCATATACAGCTGAATGCTCTACCACTTTTCACCACTAGGTGCTGACAACCCTATTTATGTCAGAATAATACCGTCCTGTCTCCATAAGAATGATAATTTAAAGTTGTTCTAGCAAACATTCATATTTGAACCAGATTACATCTGCTAAGTAATAAGGATTATTATCAGTATAATATTTTCTGTCTGAGTTATTCTGACTGGAAATAAACAGGTCTTATGTTGAGGGAGGGTCCAACGTTTAGTCATGCAGGGATTTGGTAAAACTTTGGTCCTGTAGAACTCAGCTGTGTTAGCAGGCTTATGAGGTATTGCTCAAGGATTACACATTCAATCTTCATAAATAAACCCATAAAACTTTAGATAAACTAACTAAGACTAAATCTAGAATCCACAAAATACTGTTTGTGTGGCTACAGGCCCACACACACACTCATATACAAATTCGCTCCCAGAAATAATGCAAAACACTGACTGGGGCCATTCTAAACACCCAAAGGCTGTACTTTGCTTAGTTCTCCTTACACAACGAATATAAGAGTAGGCAAATGCATTTAATTAATTATTATGATTATGCTATATGTGCTTTTTCCATCTATAATAATTGTGCTTTCTGCTATTTTACTGATTTACTTGTTTAAAACTGTATACAATGATTGTGGTTAGCCTTCATGTTGTAATGGTCTGAAGCGCCATTGCAGTTTTTATGTAGTGTTCACAGCTCAATTCTCCATCCAGCCGCCCACAATCCAAGCCCCTCAGGCTACACAAAGACATGGATTTTAAATACAGACAGTAGAAACCAAGTCAAGAGAGAAAACACTCCATCAACTAGTCCCGAGATGGTCCCTTTTGAAAAGACTAATATTTGCTGCTGCGTTTAAAACACAGGAGGGAAGGAAAAAACTATTCAGGTTTTTCCATGTAGAGTAGACACTACAGTGCATACGGAAATTATTCAGACCCCTTGACTTTTTCCACATTTTGTTAGGTTACAGCCTTATTTTAAAATGGATTAAATTAACTTTTTACTCATCAGTCCACACACAATAACCCATAAAGAAAAAAGTTAATTGTTTTTTTAGACATTTTTGCGGGAAAAAAAAGAAAGAAATACCTTATTTGCCTGAGGAATTATCCGTAGCGCTTTGAGACAGGATTGTGTTGAGACACAGTTCTGGGGAAGGGTACCAAAACATTTCTGCTGCATTGAAGTTTCCCAAGAACAGGGTGCCCTCCATTCTTTTTTTATTTTTTTATCTTTATTTAACTAGGCAAGTCAGTTAAAAACAAATTCTTATTTTCAATGACAGCCTAGGAACAGTGGGTTAACTGCCTGTTCAGGGGCAGAACGACAGATTTGTACCTTGTCAGCTCAGGGGTTTGAACTTGCAACCTTCCAGTTACTAGTCCAACGCTCTAACCACTACGCTACCCTGCCGCCCCAAATGGAAGAAGTTTGGAACACCAAGACTCTTCATAGAGCTGGCCGCCCGGCCAAACTGAGAAATCGGGAGAGGGAGCTTTCGTTCAAGAAGGTGACCAAGAACCTGATGGTCACTCTGACAGAGCTCCAGAGTTCCTCTGTGGAGATGGGAAAACCTTCCAGAAGGACAACCATCTCTGCAGTACTCCACCAATCAGACCTTTATGGTAGAGTGGCCAGAGGGAAGCTACACGTCAGTAAAAGGCAGCCTGCTTGGAGTTTGCCAAAAGGCACCTAAAGACTCTCAGACCATGAGAAACAAGATTCGCTGTTCTGATGACTCAAAGATTGAACTCTTTGGCCTGAATGCCAAGCGTCATGTCTGGAGGAAACCTGGCACAATCCCTACGGTGAAGCATGGTGGTGGCAGCATCATGCTGTGGAGATGTTTTTCGGCAGCAGGGACTGGGAGACTAGTCAGGATCGAGGGAAAGATGAACGGAGATCAGCGAGATCCTTGATGAAAACCTGCTCCAGAGTACTTAGGACCTTAGACTGGGGCGAAGGTTCACCTTCCAACAGGACATCGACTCTAAGCACACAGTCAGAGCCGGGACTTCACCCCGATCGAACATCCCTGGTGAAACCTGAAAATAGATGTCCAGCGACACTTCACATCCAACCTGACTGAGCTTGAGAGGATCCGCAGAGAAGAATGGGAGAAACTCCCCAAATACAGGTGTGCCAAGCTTGTAGCATCATATCCAAGAAGACTCGAGACTGTAATCGCTGCCAAAGGTGCTTCAAGATAGTACTGAGTAAAGGGTCTAAATACTTACACTACCTGTCAAATTTTTATTTTATTTTATTGTTTTACTATTTTCTAGTAAATTGTAAAATAATAGTGAAGACATCAACACTATGACATAACACATATGGAATCATGTAGTAACCAAAAAAGTGTTAAACAAATAAAAAATATATTTTATAATTGAGATTCTTCAAATATCCAGCCCTCCACACTCTTGGCATTCTCTCAACCAGCTTCACCTGGCATGCTTTTCCAACAGTCTTGAAGGAGTTCCCAAATATGCTGAGCACTTGTTGGCTGCTTTTCCTTCACTCTGCGGTCCAACTCATCCCAAACCATCTCAATTTGGTTGAGGTCGGGGGATTGTGGAAGCCTTTGTCATGCAGCATTCCATCACTCTCCTTCTTGATAAAATAGCCCTTACACAGCCTGGAGGTGTGTTGGGTCATTGTCCTGTTGAAAAACAAATTATAGTCCCACTAACCCCAAACCAGAGGGGATGGCGTATCGCTGCAGAATGCTGTGGTAGCCATGCTGGTTAAGTGTGTCTTGAATTCTAAATAAATCACAGACAGTGTCACCAGCAAAGCACCCCTACACCTTAACACCTCCTCCTCCATGCTTTACGGTGGGAAATACACATACGGAGATCATCTGTTCACCCACACCGCGTTTCACGAACACACAGCGGTTGGAACCAACCATTCCTGTGGCGGGCCTCATGAGAGCCAGTTTCATCAAGGCACTTGATGTTTTTTGCGACTGCACTTGAAGACTTTCAAAGTTCTTGAAATATTCCAGATTGTCTGACCTTCATGTCTTAAAGTAATGATGGACTGTTGTTTCTCTTTGCTTATTTGAGCTGTTCTCGCCATAATATGGACTTTTATCAAATAGGGCTATCTTCTGTATACCACCCCTACCTTGTCACAACACAACTGATTGGCTCAAATGCTTTTCGAAGGAAATTCCACAAATGAACTTAAGGCACACCTGTTAATTGAAATGCATTCCAGGTGACTACCTCATGAAGCTGGTTGAGAGAATGCCAAGTGTGTGCATCAAGGCAAAGGGTGGCTATTTGAAGAATCTCAAATATAAAATATATTTGGATTTGTATAACATTTTTTTGGTTACTACATGTGTGTTATTTCACAGTTTTGATGTCTTCACTATTATACTACAGTGTAAAAATAAAGAAAACCCTTGAATGAGTAGATGTTCTAAAACTTTTGACCGGTAGTGTATGAAAATGTAATATTTCATTTTTTTAAAATTTAAAATTTAAAAAAATCTGTTTTTGCTTTGTCGTGATGGGGTATTGTGTCTAGATTAATGAGGGGAAATAAACAACTAATCAATTTTAGAATAAGGCTGTAACGTAACAACATGTGGAAAAAGTCAAGGGGTCTGAATACTTTCCGAATGCACTGTATATGGGAGAATTTGATTTGAATACATCTTATCAAAACTTCAACAAGTATGCCCAGATGATACTCAAAACTAAAGCAAAGCACTAGGACACAAAGTAGCCAACTATCAATGCAACGTAATGAGTCCAAACCTATCCTTATATTGTTGTGTACTGTACATAAAAAAATGTATGTTGCATATTTGTAAGGACCCCTTAAAATTAAGTGTTATCGCATAATTCTATTAACTCCCCTGCAATCAGCTGATATGACTTAAATCACCTCCAGGATTCACTTGAGCTAACATAATTTGCTGTCATCCTGATAGAGAACCACAGTATGAGTCATAATACCCATAAAACCTAGCGGTCAAATGGAATGGTTCCAACCGTTTTTCCAGCATTCATTTTTCCTATAAGGGATTTTAGAAACACTTAAAATTAGGATTTGTAGACTTTTTTGATAACCATGTAAATCTCTGGACCAGTTGACTTGTATCAATATATTCGCATATATTTAACGCCAACAAATGAAACGTTAGTTAGCTGTTAATGTGGCTATCAAGAACTACAAATGCCATGATGATCTGGACGAGACTGCCGAATCGAGGCAAAGGTAAGAATCTCTGGATTAATTATCTAATGTTAGCTAAATGTAGTCATTCATAAATTGGATACATTTCTTTAAATGTACCTGCTAGCAAAGGTGTCAGCTAGAGATGACGAGCTAGAGATGACGAGCAGCCGAAGTGAGTAAGACATTTAAACGTGTTAACCCTCGCAAGGCTGCAGGCCCAGACGGCATCCCCAGCCGCGCCCTCAGAGCATGCGCAGACCAGCTGGCCGGTGTGTTTACGGACATATTCAATCAATCCCTATACCAGTCTGCTGTTCCCACATGCTTCAAGAGGGCCACCATTGTTCCTGTTCCCAAGAAAGCTAAGGTAACTGAGCTAAACGACTACCGCCCGTAGCACTCACATCCGTCATCATGAAGTGCTTTGAGAGACTAGTCAAGGACCATATCACCTCCACCCTACCTGACACCCTTGACCCACTCCAATTTGCTTACCGCCCAAATAGGTCCACAGACGATGCAATCTCAACCACACTGCACACTGCCCTAACCCATCTGGACAAGAGGAATACCTATGTGAGAATGCTGTTCATCGACTACAGCTCGGCATTCAACACCATAGTACCCTCCAAGCTCGTCATCAAGCTCGAGACCCTGGGTCTCGACCCCGCCCTGTGCAACTGGGTACTGGACTTCCTGACGGGCCGCCCCCAGGTGGTGAGGGTAGGCAACAACATCTCCTCCCCGCTGATCCTCAACACTGGGGCCCCACAAGGGTGCGTTCTGAGCCCTCTCCTGTACTCCCTGTTCACCCACGACTGCGTGGCCATGCACGCCTCCAACTCAATCATCAAGTTTGCGGACGACACAACAGTGGTAGGCTTGATTACCAACAACGACGAGACGGCCTACAGGGAGGAGGTGAGGGCCCTCGGAGTGTTTTGTCAGGAAAATAACCTCACACTCAACGTCAACAAAACTAAGGAGATGATTGTGGACTTCAGGAAACAGCAGAGGGAACACCCCCATCCACATCGATGGAACAGTAGTGGAGAGGGTAGCAAGTTTTAAGTTCCTCGGCATACACATCACAGACAAACTGAATTGGTCCACTCACACAGACAGCATCGTGAGGAAGGCGCAGCAGCGCCTCTTCAACCTCAGGTGGCTGAAGAAATTCAGCTTGTCACCAAAAGCACTCACAAACTTCTACAGATGCACAATCGAGAGCATCCTGGCGGGCTGTATCACCGCCTGGTATGGCAACTGCACCGCCCTCAACCGTAAGGCTCTCCAGAGGGTAGTGAGGTCTGCACAACGCATCACCGGGGGCAAACTACCTGCCCTCCAGGACACCTACACCACCCGATGCTACAGGAAGGCCATAAAGATCATCAAGGACATCAACCACCCGAGCCACTGCCTGTTCACCCCGCTGTCATCCAGAAGGCGAGGTCAGTACAGGTGCATCAAAGCTGGGACCGAGAGACTGAAAAACAGCTTCTATCTCAAGGCCATCAGACTGTTAAACAGCCACCACTAACATTGAGTGGCTACTGCCAACACACTGTCAATGACACTGACTCTACTCCAGCCACTTTAATCATGGGAATTGATGGGAAATGATGTAAATATATCACTAGCCACTTTAAACAATGCTACCTTATATAATGTTACTTACCCTACATTATTCATCTCATATGCATACGTTGATACTGTACTCTATATCATCGACTGCATCCTTATGTAATACATGTATCACTAGCCACTTTAACTATGCCACTTGGTTTACATACTTATCTCATATGTATATACTGTACTCGATATCATCTACTGTATCTTGCCTATGCTGCTCTGTACCATCACTCATTCATATATCCTTATGTACATATTCTTTATCCCCTTACACTGTGTATAAGACAGTAGTTTTTTTGGAATTGTTAGTTAGATTACTTGTTCGTTATTACTGCATTGTCGGAACTAGAAGCACAAGCATTTCGCTACACTCGCATTAACATCTGCTAACCATGTGTATGTGACAAATAAAATTTGATTTGATTTGATTTGAGCTTGGAGGGATATGTAGTCTACTAGGATGCCAATTAGCATTTTTGAATCTGTGTGAATCTGTGTAAATAAGCCTAATATATTGATCAGTCACCTTGTCCGAGAGACATTTACATGGTTATCAAAACATCACACCAGGGTAAGCCTACATGAAACACAGCCCTTTATTTAAAGTTTCTAAAAAACCCTATGGGAAAAATGAATGGTGCGAAACTACTGGAATTATTTCCGTTTGACCGCTAGGTTTTATGGGTATTATGACACCTCTAATGTGGGGCTCTATAGGCCAATGTTGTATCACTGTTTCTCTCTCCCATTTAATGAGTCGTTTCTTTCAGTCATTAGTCGTTCAACCAAATCGGTGCCTTTTGAGATGTGTATTTTTTTTAAACATTCTGTCATAATGAACCCATGTTAAACTTAAATAAAAGTTAAGTAAAAAAGTACTACTTACTATTACTATAGTAAGTGGCTATTAATTTCCAAATGTATGCCACATTTACGTACTAGTAGGAACTAGGAAACTTGGAAATGTATGACTGAGCAAAATATGGAGTTGACAAAAAAGGCTCTGCATGGTCAAACCAACATCTGCAATGTCCTTACAGCATTTACTGCAATGGGGACTCCGCAGAAGTCAGGTGCATTCATACGTCTTGCACTTTATGGAGCAGAGCAGAGCTGTTGTGAAGGAAGTTAACCCTCGCAAGGCTGCCGGCCCAGACAGCATCCCTAGCTGCGTCCTCAAAGCATGCGCAGATCAGCTGGCTCAAGTGTTTACGGACATATTCAATCTCTCACTATCCCAGTTTGCTGTCGCCACTTGTTTCAAGATGTCCACCATTGTTCCTGTACCCAAGAAAGCAAAGGTAACTGAACTAAATTACTATCGCTCCGTAGCACTCACTTCTGTCATCATGAAGTGCTTTGATAGGCTAGTTAAGGATCATATCACCTCCACCTTACCTGACATCCTAGACCCACTTCAATTTGCATACCGCCTCAATAGATCCACAGACGATGCAAAAGCCATCGCACTGCACACCTCTACTACGCTAATCCTCAACACAGGGGCCCCACAAGGGTGCGTGCTCAGCCCCTTCCTGTACTCCCTGTTCACCCATGACTGCATGGCCACGCACGCCTCCAACACAACAGTAGTAGGCCTGATTACCAACAATGACGAGACAGCCTACAGGGAGGAGGTGAGGGCCCTGAAAATAACCTATTCCTCAACATCAACAAAACGAAGGAGCTGATCGTGGACTTCAGGAGACAGCAGAGGGAGTACCCCCCTATCCACATCGACAGGACCGTAGTGGAGAAGGTGAACAGCTTCAAGTTCCTCGGTGTACACATCACTAACAATCTGAAATGGTCCACCCACACAGACAGTGTGCTGAAGAAGGTGCAACAGCGCCTCTTCAACCTCTGGAGTCTGAAGAATTTAGTCTTGGTCCCTAAGACCCTCACAAACTTTTACAGATGTGCAATTGAAGGCATCTTGTCGGCTGTATCACTGCCTGTTACAGTAACTGCACAGCCTGCAACCCCTGGGCTCTCCAGAGGGTGGTGCGGTCTGCCCAATTCATCACCGTGGGGCACACTGCCTGCCCTACAGGACACCAACAGGCCCTGATGTCACAGGAAGGCCCCCCAAAAAATCAAGGACATCCACCACTTGACCCACAGCCTGTTTACCCCGCTATTATCCAGAAGCGAGGTCAGTGCAGGTGCATCAAAGCTGGGACGAAGAGACTAAAAAACAGCATCTATCACAAGGCCATGCTACAGTAATATAAAGACTGAATGCACGTCTAATTTACCAATCTCCATCTGGCTTTCGGGGGTCACCTTATATTTTATTTGTAAATAGTTTTTTATTTGTATTGCAGCTGCACTCAAATATCATCAGGGCATTCATACTTTTTGTGCTTTGCCAAGCAGCTTAGAGCTGTTGTGAAGGAAGTTGTCAAGGAAGTGATTTTGTGATTATGCAGGACCTCCCGCCCTCACCTACTGTCAACCAATCATGTCAATGTGGAGCTATACAGAGCCCTCCACAATGTTACAAAATTTGAGATGCGCACGCAATGCCATACAGAGCTCAATTTGGCCTCTGCATGCCTCCAGAGGGCACGAAATTGCATCACACCATCCATACCACGCCTCTGACCACATTTTCAGATCAAACATAAATTGGCTTTAAGCACACCTAACCTATTATTTTTTCTTGCCCAAAAGGAAACCTTTCTGGCTGGTCTCAGGGAATGTAAAACAGTTAGGAAGAGTGACTTTTAAAACGGGACTGAATGAAGTAGCAGCAAATAATATGATACATGAGCCACTAATGTGCATGGAGAGCCTCATAAGTTTGGCGAAATCACCTAATATCTTTCAGTCTAATACTTCTATTTACTTACTTTTGTAGTCAGACCGAACTGTCCTCTCCGAGTTTATTTGGAATTTAGCCTGAAAGGGATTGGAAAAATATGATTGGTTGATGATAGGCATATGACGTTGGCCAACGTCTGGTCTTGCACTGCGCATACTATTAGATCTAAACAACGATTGGAGAAGTGTTTAACATCACCAGTACCACATCATTTTAATAGGCTATATACATTACATTACCAAAAGTATGTGGACACCTGCTCGTCAAACATCGCATTCCAAAATCATAGCCAATAAAATGGAGTTGGTCCCCCCCTCGCAATGTGCTATAACAGCCTCCACTCTTCTGGGAAGGCTTTCCACTAGATGTTGGAACATTTGCTGCGGAGACTTGCTTCCATTCAGCCACAAGAAAATTAGTGAGGTTGGGCACTGATGTTGGACGAATAGACCTGACTCATCCCAAAATTGTTCGATGGGGCTGAGGTCAAGGCTCTGTGCAGGCTCTGTGCACACCGATCTCGACAAACCATTTCTTTATGGACCTCGCTTTGTGCACGGGGGCATTGTCATGCTGAAACAGGAAAGGGCCTTCCCCAAACTGTTGCCACAAAGTTGGAAGCATCGAATCGTCTAGAATATCATTTTATGCTGTAGCTTTAAGATTTCCCTTCACTGGAACTAAGTGGTCTAGCCCGAACCATGAAAAAAAGATTGCTGGCTGTGTGATCGATTTTATGCATATCAGCAAGGGGAATGGCTGAAATAGTCTAATCGACTCATTTGAAGGGGTGTCCACATTATTTGTATATTTATTGTATATTTTAATTAGCGCAGCGTGACTGCAAGAGACAGGTTAGAAATGTCTGACTGAAATACAGGACAAATCAACCTTTTTTCAAGATTAGTGGTGTTTAGATTAGGGTGACCACATGTCCCAGATTGTGCGTGACATGATTGTTTCCTTGTTGGAGAAAGGGATAAAATGTGGGACTGTCCCGCACAATCCGGGACATGTGGTCACCCTAATCTATGTATGGATTAAAGCCAATTTATGCTTGATCTGAAAATGTGGTATGATGATTTGTATGGAGGTTAAGACGCAAGCCTCCGGAGGCATGTGGAGGCCAAATCAAGCTCCTTACCGCATCACCATGTGCCTCTCAAATTTTGTAACAATGCGGAGGGCTGCCCATTATTATTGGTTGACGGTAGGTTGGGGTGGGAGGTCCCATATAAACGCAAATTTCCTTGACAACTTCCTTCACAACAGCTCTGCTACGCGAAGGACGAAGTATATTTGCTCTGTTTTCTGCATAGGCTGCATCACAGTAAATGCTGTACAGCCACTGCAGATCCAGATTGACCATACAAAGCCTTTTAACAGGGTGAACATGTTATGCTCCACCCGCTCAGTTGTCCATAGTGCTGACCAAGTGTTTTTTGAGGTCGGTTCAGTTACGGTTCGATCTAGTAAGAAAAAATATAATTGTTTTCGATTTCAGTTTCTATAAAAACATTTTTTACATTAAATGCATTATAAACAATTTACCACAAAACACCAGAACATGACCAAAAAGAATAGAACCAGCTCACCTGATTTTACTCTAGGATTTGACTATTAGATGTTTAATGTTCCTTTAAAAATATATATTTTAAAAAAGTAATGGCTTCACCATATTAAAACAAGAGTTTAGTTCACATAACAGGGTTGACCTTGAATGAGGGACAGTCGTAAATAAACCACTAATCACATGAAATACATCATCTTCAGAAATGACTGTCAAAGCAACAAAATAACTAGCCTTTGCAATTATGGTGAAAATTGGAGACATTTTGGGATTAAGGGCTCAATTCAATCAGATCCGCTTTAGCCGATATCCGCATAGCGGTTGTTTTGGCATGTCGGAGGTGGAACTGGATATTCCCTAAAACATGGCACTTCAATACATCTATGACCGGAAGTTACTTTTTCATAGCAGGTTAGAATTTACGCAACAAGTTAGGAGAATTAGCATAGCAGGTTAGGATAATTAGGTTAAGGTTAGGAAAAGGGTTAAGGTTGGCGAAATGCTCTCCTAACTTGCAACGAAAAGTTACTTCTAGTTGTAGATGTATCAAAATGGTGTGTTTTTAGGAAGTCCCATTAGAGTTGTCAAATCAACAAGCAGCTCCCGGCATTATCTAAAGTGGACATTGGCTGCATAGAGTAGCATTAAGAGTAGCATTAAGAGAAATCCATTGCAGCCTTGTTTACAAGCTCAAACACTGGAATGTGAGATGTAATCTCACCTCCATTAGGCTGATCGAAATCCTCATTATTTAATTTGATGATTTTCAATTTGAGTGTCATTATTTCTATAGGGTGAATTCAAAAAAAGTAGGACGTTATATAAACTGGGACACCATAATCCTGACATGTTTATTTATTGGTCTGACAAGAGCAAATCAAAACTAATGTTACTAAGCCCTTGCAGAGAAACCACATGATCTAAATCACATCACTTCATTGATGTGATATCATAGAGGCGGGAAGAGCAAGCTTCAAAAAAGCTTACCCTGCAAAGCACATGGTAAAATCAGCTACATGATGTCATCTGAGCCTCTCTTTCCTTATCTCTCTGTGGGAGAAACTCTCTCGGCCCACTTCCTGTGTGGCACTTCACTTCCTGTTGTTGTGATCATTTTTTCTGTTTTGACGTTAAGGTTCTAAAACTACCAGAAATAACACAGTGCCAAATTCTGATGTAAATGTGCATACTATGTACTGATGCATCAAAATACATTTAAAAAATTGCCAATATTATGTTTAAATTTTGGAATTCAGTCATGTTTTTAGTTGTCCTGCTTTACCAACTATAGCTAACTAAAGTAGGACAGCATGGAGTAGCTAAAGTGGGGCAGTCTTATAAGCTATTCCAATGGAGGAAAGGGATCCAGTTTACATTAGGGAACCCCTGTACTTAGGTTAGGCAAGGTTCTGGTTCGTGTAGTACTATATCCTGTAAAAAAATTGTACTGTTATTTGAGCGATTTCAGAAAAAGTGGGACACTTTTTGCATTTACATCTTCTGTAACTGCTTCAGACATCTGTTCATCATCTGTTGGGCTAATATGTTGAATTTCTGAATTCCTCAGATGTTTCCTAATCACACAAAATGTACTTGAATTGTCATTGGGGTACAATTAGGACTATAATAATGGTGTCCCAGTTTATTTAACCTGCTGTCTCAGTCTACCAAATGCAAACTGAAAATATGGTTTTGTACACAAATGTCATGCCTCCTGTGAATATGAATTCATTTGTTTTGTTTTTTGGGTGATTAGGGAACATCTTGAGGATTTCAGGAATGTATCACGCGTTGAGATATGTTGGCTAGATGTTGAAAAAGGTTACAGATCACAGATATGAAAAAAGGTGTCTCACTACTTCACCCAATAGTCTACACTTTCTCGTTCTGAACTTCTAACACAAGTGTGTAATTGGCATGCTGACTGCAGGAATGTCCACCAGAGCTGTTGCCATATAATTTGTTAATTTCTCTACCATAAGCCGCCTCCAACATCATTTTAGAGAATTTGGCAGTTGTGGCTTCTGAACGATCAGAAGAGCAGCTCCAACAGTTACACCTCGGTTACCGCCACAACATCAGAAATGCAGGTGTCGGCTATTGCCTGTTAACGCTTGATCGAATTGAATCTAGGCCTAAGTGCAGTAAAATCTTCCTAGAAGTGTCAGCGTTGACGGAGGGATGTCAAAATTCAGAATTTGGGCAATTTAGCAATCCTTAATTCATGCAAAAAACAGATTTATTGAATTAATGTGGTCTATGTTAAAGGGCACTTAATTTAATATAACAGACTTAAAATTCAATATTGGTGCAACATTTCTACTTAAAATATCAGAGATGCAAAAGGCACCACCCACATACTGATCCTGAAGACATCCTTCACAGGCTGTGGCTTTGACCAAATTACAAGTCACCAATTCTGTGCCTTCACCTCAGAGACTGTCACTAAATTACACACTAAAATGTGTAGACCTAACTCACTGCAGCACTATGAGACAGTACATATTCTGTGATAGAAATTTGTTTTTAATCTAATTGATTATAAAAAATAAAAAGCAACCTACTGCATTGGACAGGGGTCTGTCTTGGACAAAATTATGGTTAACATTTTATTTTTCAGTTACCCCCCCAAAATCCATTTTATGTTTCATACAGGAATCAGTTGGATGACAGGATTTACATAATTACCCCCCTTCATGCTAAAATTCACCGGCAGCCTCTCGGTCTCCTTGCCTTAAAAAAGCAGTGATTAAAACATTCACACAATGTCATAGAACTCAGTCACATTAGTTCTGCTGTAGGAAAAGCCTTGACCTTGCTGGAACACATTGCTATCCTTGATGCTTATAGAACACAACGTTGCAATTTCCCCAATCCCCACACAATGATTTGTATTGTATCTGTGCAAGTAGGGATGGAAAATACAGTGATTAAAAGGCAAGACGACTCGTGACCGGTTCTTTTCATTATTTCACTAGATTACCTTTGCTTTTTTATGGTAAATAATTTCACAACTCAAATAAACCCATGTGATATTGCATTATGCAAAAAAACAAGTACACATCCCATTGTTGTTGTTTTTTTTCGGTCCTCCGAGCATGCTGCCGCTGGCTACATCTACAGGGCCAATTTCCCGATGATGACACCGATGACGGAGAACAGCACGCAGAGCGCCAGCACGCGGGTACTCAGGCCCTCCTCCCTTATCATGGCCTGTGAGGAAGATGAGTGGGGAGAGGACGCCATGGACGTGACCTTCCTCTTCCGCAGACCATCCTCCTCCTGGGTAGAAGGAAGGAGTCACAGGCCAAATGTCAGTTATTTGCTCCATCTGAAACAATGCAGACTTACTTAATAGGCCTCATATTTGAGATGGGTAATTGACTGATTTGAGATCAGTAACTGCTTTTCACTGTTATTGCTTAAAAACAGCTGTTATATATTAAACGAGGCCTATTAAGTAAGTCTGCATTGTTACAGATGGAGCAAATAAAATGCATTGTGTCGAACAGATCTGATTGTTGTGGGTTCTAGGGACATTTGAGTCTCACCCTGATCTGTTTGTTCTCTTCCCGTAGCCTCTGGACCTCCATCTGCAGCCTCTTGCACTCCTCCATGATCTTCTTCACCTCGCCGTCATCCAGGGAGGAGCTGGCAGACTTAGGGAGTGAGGAGAGCTCTGACTTTATGGGGGTAGAGGACACATTTTTGTTGCTTTCACTGTCATGCTGTGGAAAGGAGTGGAGACAGAAACATGCAGATGAATAACAGAATGGGGATGAGAAGCACAAAATAAAAAACAAAACATGGCAACGGCTGTTTCAGAGATGCAATGGAGTGGAGATGATCGAATCATTCAGAATCTATTTGTGAATGGAATGAAGGTGCTCTGAATTAATCTTACACTGTACGGTGAAATCTATGAGGGAAGGAATGTCAACAACAAAAAACATGCATGTATGTAGTAATATGATAAGATGTAGGAGATACTTACAGTTTTGTCATTCTCTAATGGCAGCTCAAATGCACATCTCAACTTGGAGTCCATCAGCTCCTCTGGCTTTGCCTCTTTCCACTGTCGGCCAGAAGGAGGAGAGAATGATAGAAAGAATGACAGAGCGAAAGAGAGAAAAAGAAGAAGAGGGCCGAAAGAAAACTGAATAATAAGGCAACACCAAGATGACCACACCCAAATAGGGACTCCATGGCACTCATAAGAGAAGCATATCCTGACAGCACATTTGTCCCACATGCAACGCATAAACAAGTAGATACTTGAGACAGAACTAGAAATGCAGATTGAATAAACTTACTGTGATCATCAGATCATAATTAGTGACATTCAGATTTATCACATTCCATTTGGACACTTACCACCCCTTCCATGTCAGTCATGTCATATGGAGCAAGCATGGACTGCACCATGAATTTGTGTTTGCTCTTTTCATTGGGATCATAGTCGAAAGGCTGTAGCATAACTGCAAAACAAAGCAGACAAATGGCATCAAGCAAACTCTTAGCAACAAGTTACCTTCCGTTGACCAGCTCAACATACTATTCGTTCCTGAGATTATTCTGCTACGATCATCTATAAATCAAACTAAAAGATACCAACCAGATACATTGATGGAAGTGCCTGCGTCAATGATGCCACTGTTTGGACGGACACAGTATCGACGAGGCGCTGTCGTCTTCACTTTAAAACACACATTTCTGTCTGTTGGGTTGCCTAGCTTCAGGGTGGCCGTGACGACATCTGTAAATGGACCTGGAAAAGATGGAGAGAATTGACAACAGATACACTACATGACCAAAAGTATGTGAACACCTGCTCATTGAACATCAAAATCATGGGCATTAATATGGAGTTAGTCCCCCCTTTGCTGCTATAACAGTCTCCACTCTTCAGGGAACGCTTTCCACAAGATGTTGGGACATTACTGCGAGGACTTGCTTCCATTCAGCCACAAGAGCATTGTCAAAACTGATGTTGGGCGATTAGGCCTGGACCGCAGTCGGTGTTCCAATTCATCCCAAATGTGTTTGATGGGGTTGAGGTCAGGGCTTTGTGCAGGCCAGTCAAGTTCTTCCACACTGATCTTGACAAACCATTTCTGTATGGACATCGCTTTGTGCACGGGGGCATTGTCATGCAGAAACAGGAAAAGGCCTTCTCCAAACTGTTCCCACAAAGTTGGAAGCTAAGAATCATCTAGAATGTCATTGTATGCTGTAGCGTTATGATTTCCCTTCACTGGGGAAAAAAAAAGTATCTGGACACCTCTTCAAATGAGTGGATTTGGCTATTTCAGCCACACTCATTGCTGGCAGGTGTATAAGATTGAGCACACATCCATGCAATCGCCATAGACAAACATTGACAGAATGGCCTTACTGAAGAGCTCTAAGCTGCTGTAAGCTGCTCTGACAGCTGATGCTTAAAGTTAGTGAGGGAGATATGAGTCTCCAGCCTCAATGATTTTTGCAATTCGTTCCAGTCATTGGCAGCATAGAACTGGAAGGAAAGGCGGTCAAAGGGGGAGTTGGCTTTGGGGGTGACCAGGAGGAGGAGTTGGCTTTGGGGGTGACCAACCGATCGCTGACCAGCGAGCATGCATTTAGTTTTACTTGCATTTAAGAGCAGTTGGAGGCCACGGAAGGAGAGTTGTATGGCATTGAAGCTTGTCTAGAGGTTTGTTAGCACAGCATCCAAAGAAGGGCCAGAAGTATACAGAATGGTGTTGTCTGCGTAGAGGTACAACACTCACTACCAAGTTCCAAACTGCCTCTGGAAGCAACGTCAGCACAAAACTGTTCATCGGGAGCTTCATGAAATGGGTCTGCATGGCCGAGCAGCCGCACACCAGCCTAAGATCACCATGCCCAATGCCAAGCGTTGGCTGGACTGGTGTAAAGCCATTGGACTCTGGAGCAGTGGAAACGCATTCTCTAGAGTGATGAATCACACTTCACTTCTGGTAGTCCGACGGACGAATCTGGGTTTGGCGAATGCCAGGAGAACGCTACCTGCCCCAATGCATGGTGCCAACTGTAAAGTTTGGTGAAGGGGGAATAATGGTCTGGGGTTGTTTTTCATGGTTTTGGATAGGCTACTTAGTTCTAGTGAAGGGAAATCTTAACGCTACAGCATACAATAATATTCTAGACGATTCTGTGCTTCCAACTTTGTGGCAACAGTTTGGGGAAGGCCCTTTCATGTTTCAGCATGACAATGCCCCCGTGCACAAAGTGAGGTCCATATAGAAATGGTTTGTCGAGATCGGCGTGGAAGAACTTGACTGGCCTGCACAGAGCCCTGACCTCAACCCAATTGAACGCCTTTGGGATGAACTGGAACACCAACTGCGAGTCAGGCCTAATCGCCCAACATCAGTGCCCAACCTCACTAACTCTCTTGTGGCTGAATGGAAGCAAGTCCTCGCAGCAATTTTCCAACATCTAGTGGAAAGCCTTCCCAGAAGAGTGGAGACTGTTATAGCAGCAAAGGGAGGACATATTAATGCCCATGATTTTGGAATGAGATGTTCAACGAGTAGGTGTCCACATACCTTTGGTCATGTAGTGTATCTACAGGAATAAGATTGATCTCGCTTGTGTTCAGATCCTGCTTGTGTTGCATGTTTGTGTGTTTGTTTAATAGCCAACTGATTCCGTGAGCACCAAGCCTCACACAACACATGTCAGATAAACAATTTCACAAATTTGGCTGTTTTTAATCTTCGTTTTGCTGTACTAAAGTTGTACACTTGTTTTCGTTAGAACATCCTCTCTGGTATTACTTGTAATGTATTTAGTGTTGTTTACACTGTTCCAAATTGTCAGAAAATGTATATTTATAATAACTAAACTTTTTCTTGATCTCCTTATTGTTATTATCATCATTATCATAAGTAATGTCATTATCATTAGTAGGCTTAGTTGCCTTGTATAACTACCATCGAGCTGTAGGCCTAAGAGCGCATCCTGTTTAGTCTTAACACCGTAACTTGCTTAGGCCTATATTTCAATACTTATATTGGCTACTATATCAATCAATTAATCGTTCATGTTATCACACAGCCTACGAGTCATTCATATGCAATCAAGCATTTTAGGTTTAAAATAAAATCGACCTTGAATAATTAGCATAACAATAAATAAACCGTTTGGCAATTGCATTCATGAATGCACCGACTGTTTTGAGTCTTTGCTGTAATAAAGGCTTTATACATTTATTTTTATTTTTAAAGGTTACAACAGATTCTCTGGTACCCTTTACATTTATTTAGTGTTGTTTATATTGTTACAAACGGTCAGAAAATGTATATAGTAATATAAAAGCACCTGTTTGGTACATAATGTGAACGCAGAACTGGCTCCTTACCTTCTTTTTCTTGATCTCCAGTATTTTCCACAACTAGTCAAATGTATTCCACACATCTGAATTCCCCTTTACCTCCTGTGCAACCAGTGAACATTCCCCAGTTTAGTTTATTTGTCATGTCCTCAGCATCCATTTTGCTGTCACGTATTACGGTGTTCAGAGTTTGTTATAATCAATTTATTTATGTAATTATGATATAGGTCAGATTGGTCACATTTATGCGATGCATACGTGTCACGTAAAGAGAGCAAGGCCAAGGGTTGAGGGAATAGGGAATGTTTTTCCTAAACAAATGAGGGGTTTCGGTAACAAAACTTTTCAGTGAGAAATGTCTGTAATCATGTTGCAGCTTCAACAACACGGACAGTGTGATAAATACTGTTGATGTTCTGTAGTCTTTGCTGCAGCAAGGAGGAGGGAGAGACAACCGGTGCTAGTCACACAGTCACTCGCTGTAAAAACAAAAATTATACAGTGCAGCAAGTCTGAGCCCGGCCCGGCACAATCAAATCAATTGCAGTCGGACTCCCTGGTCGGACTCCCTCTAGTTATTTGTGTGCCTTAATATTTCATCAAACATAGCGCTTAAAGCATCAGACAAGCTCAGTGCATATAGTTGATTTGATTAAAACACATAAGATGTCTATATATGGAAAAAATACACGTTTAAAAATGTCAACCAATCGATTGGTCGAAAGAACCTGATGACTCGGTCAACCAATTTTATTTTTAGTTGGGGACAGCCAATTCTCAAATCTATTCATCAATTATAGCCTGTTCAATAACTCAATTACAAGCGGTAAGATGGTCCTACTCAGAACCTTACAATTCTGCTAAAACTCACTGATCCTGCGCCTGACAATTGTCAACAGTCACTTTTCTACTGCAGTATTTCTCAATCAATTCCTGGGGCTCCCCTAGGAGGTGCACAGTTTCAGGCCAACAATAACACCAATCAAGGGCTGATTCAACTAATCAAGGGCTTGTTCATGTGTGGTCAGGGCTAAAACAAATATGTGCCCCACGAATGGATTGAGAAACTTATATGTATCCATAAAGGTCATTGTGAAATAGGATTTTCATTAGTATCGCTCTGACCTCAGAAAGTACTATAAATTAATTAATTATACTTCATTTAGCTAGCTAGTAACGTTAGTAGCTATAGCAGAAATATCTTAATTTATGGTGGCAAAAACTGACTCGCAAGTAAGGGAGATCGTGATTATGATAGTAACTGAATAACATGCAACTAACATTGATTGAGGAAATTACCAGGGCCTGGCTTTTTATTGCAGGCTAAGATAGCTAGCTAGCCACTGAAGAAAATGACAGCTAGCCATTAGCCGGTTAGCATCGGTAGGTAGAAGACGTTGCTATGCAATGTCCTTTTGCTTGTCACCGCTCTAGAAACCAAATATGATACACCGTGTGCAGACCCATTGTTTAGTTATCAACAACACTACTGATAATGCGTTGACGTTAGCTAGCTTGGAACAATGGTCAAATACTTGCAGACCAAACTGCCCGGCCCTGCCCTCTTACCTCTAAATTTCAGTTCGTGTGGTGGCTCAAGCTGGAGGACTTGCTCTTGTCTGGCCATGTCCCAGAGGTTCGAAAGCCTTTCTGATATAAGTACCTGGTCTATATGTCGCAGCTTTTGTTACTACAACTATTGTAAAATCTCCTAAATACGACCCGATTTCGTTGAGGGATAGCTGGAGGATCACAAATGCACCACTTGGACAGCCAAGTGCCAACAGCTGAAGCTAAGCTAGCAAGCAAGCAGGAAGGAAAGGATCCGTGTGACGTCGTGGGAGGGGACAAGTCTGTGGAATGTCAGCAAAGAGATCTTTGTAAAGTTGTTATATTTTTTCTGGCAACCCGAAAAAACCTCTGATCTGGCAGCTATTTGAGAATGTAAAGTCATTTTCATTTAGAGGCTGTTTCAAGCAGATATCCTTATTAATTGACAAACTGGGTGATGCCCAGAAAGGCATTTAACGATGCTAAGGAATCAAATCAAACTTTATTTGTCACATGTGAAATGCTTACTTTTACAAGCCCTTTAACCAACAATGTAGTTCAAGAAAGAGTTTAGAAAATATTTAACAAATAAACTAAAGTAAAAAATTATAAAAAGCAACACAATAACATAAACAATAACGAGGCTATATACAAGGAAGCGGTACCGAGGCAATGTGCATGGGTACTGGTTAGTCGAGGTAATTTGTACATGTAGGTAGGGGTAAAGTCACTATGCATAGATAATAAACAGCGAGTAACAGCAGTGTAAAAACAAATGGGGGGTAAATAGTCTGGGTGGCCATTTGATTAATTGTTCAGTTGATTAATTGTCTCAGCCTCCAGTATTTATGCTGCAGTAGTTTATGTGTCGGGGGGCTAGGGTCAGTTTGTTATATCTGGAGTACTTCTCCTGTTCTATTTGGTGTCCTGTGTGAATCTAAGTGTGCGTTCTCTAATTCTCTCCTTCTCTCTTTCTTTCTCTCTCTCGGAGGACCTGAGCCCTAGGACCATGCCCCAGGACTACCTGACATGATGACTCCTTGCTGTCCCCAGTCCACCTGGCCGTGCTGCTGCTCCAGTTTCAACTGTTCTGCCTTATTATTATTCGACCATGCTGGTCATTGCTGCTGCTCCAGTTTCAACTGTTCTGCCTTATTATTATTCGACCATGCTGGTCATTTATGAACATTTGAACATCTTGGCCATGTTCTGTTAAAATCTCCACCCGGCACAGCCAGAAGAGGACTGGCCACCCCACATAGCCTGGTTCCTTTCTAGGTTTCTTCCTAGGTTTTGGCCTTTCTAGGGAGTTTTTCCTAGCCACCATGCTTCTACACCTGCATTGCTTGCTGTTTGGGGTTTTAGGCTGGGTTTCTGTACAGCACTTTGAGATATCAGCTGATGTACGAAGGGCTATATAAATAAATTTGATTTGATTTTGATTTGATCTTATGGCTTTGGGGTAGAAGCTGTTAAGGAGCCTTTTGGTCCTAGACTTCGCACTCTGGTACAGCTTGCCGTGCGGTAGCAGAGAGAACACTTACCTGTACCCCGACATATTGCATCGGTACCGCTCCCTGGAGTCTTTGACAATTTGAAACTCTCGACCCGCTCCACTACAGCCCTGTCAATGTTAATGGGGGCCTGTTCGGCCTGCCTTTTCCTGTAGTCCACGATCAGCTCCTTTGTCTTGCTCACATCGAGGGAGAGGTTATTGTCCTTGCACCACACTGCCAGGTCTCTGACCTCCCCCCTATAAGCTGTCTCATCGTTGTCAGTAATCAGGCCTACCACTGTTGTGTCGTCAGCAAACTTAATGATGGTGTTGGAGTCGTGTTTGGCTACGCAGTCGTGGGTGAACAGTTAGTACAGGAGGGGACTAAGCATGCACCCCTGAGGGGCCCCAGTGTTGAGGATCGGCTTTGCAGACATGTTGTTGCCTTCACTTAGCACCCGGGGGCGGCCTGTCAGGAAGTCCAGGATCAAGCTGCAGAGGGAGGTGTTTAGTCCCAGGGTCCTTAGCTTAGTGATGAGCTTTCTGGGCACTATGGTGTTGAACGCTGAGCTGTAGTCAATGAACAGCATTCTCACATAGGTGTTCCTTTTGTCCAGGTGGGAAAGGGCAGTGTGGAGTGCAATTGAGATTGCGTCATCCGTGGATCTGTTGGGGCAGTATGCAAATTGGAGTGGGTCTAGAGTATCAGGGATGATGCTGTTGATGTGAGCCATGACCAGCCTTTCAAAGCACTTCATGGCTACCGACGGTAATCATTTAGGCAGGTTACCTTCGCTTCCTTGGGCACAGGGACTATGGTGGTCTACTTGAAACATGTAGGTATTACAGACTCAGTCAGGGAGAGGTTGAAAATGTCAGTGAAGACACTTGCCAGTTGGTCCGCACATGCTTTGAGTACACGTCCTGGTAATCCGTCTGGCCCGCGGCTTTGTGAATGTTGACCTGTTTAAAGGTCTTGCTCACATCGGCTACCGAGAGCATTATCACACAGTCGTCCGGAACAGCTGGTGCTCTCATGCATGCTTCAGTGTTGCGTGCCTCGAAGTGAGCATAGAAGTTATTTAGCTCGTCTGGTAGGCTCGCGTCACTGGGCAGCTCGCATCTGGGTTTCCTATTGAAGTCCGTAATAATTTTAAGCCCTGCCACATCTGACAAGTGTCAGAGCCGGTGTAGTAGGGTTAAATCTTAATCCTGTATTGACACTTTGCCTGTTTGATGGTTCGTCTGAGGGCGTTGCGGGATTTCTTAGCGTCCGGATTAGTGTCCCGCTCTTTGAAAGCGGCAGCTCTAGCCTTTAGCTTGATGCGGATATTGCCTGTAATCCATAGCTTCTGGTTGGGATATGTATGTATGGTCACTGTGTCTTAATATTATAATATGATATATTGTAATATCTAAATACTACAATGATATGTATTTTTTTTTTAAGTGTGTGCTTATTATTTATGGAGTATTTTCCCTGTTTTTGAATGTCAGTAAAAAGGTCTGCAGACCATGCTTTGGTGTTTTGCTGCCTCGTGCATCCTGAGGGTGGCAGTAAGATGGCACCAAGATGGCATAGCAGTCAGATGTCCTTTGTCCTCGTCTTGTTGTGTCCTATGTCTATACATATTTACATCTTTCTTCACATATCTTTTATATTTTATTTTCCAAAAACTCAACTTAAAAACTCTCTCCTGCAACCCGCCTCACCAATTTAAAAAAAGTATTATGTACCTCAAATCTGAAATCCACAATAGAAGCTAACCAGAAGCTAACCAGAAGCTAGCCAGAAGCTAGCCAGTTTACTGGCTAACGTTAGTATTCAGCTAACCACGGTTTGTGGACATCAGCTATCCTTTAGCTCAAAAAGCTATCACCAGTTTTGTACAACGAGCTGTCTGAATCGCCGTGACCCCAACCAATCTCACTACTCACTGGACCCTTATGATCACTCGACTAAGCATGCTTCTCCTTAATGTCAATATGCCTTGTCCATTGCTGTTCTGGTTAGTGTTTATTGGCTTATTTCACTGTAGAGCCTCTAGCCCTGCTCATTATACCTTATCCAACCTTTCAGTTCCACCACCCACACATGCAATGACATCACCTGATTTCAATTATGTTTCTAGAGACAATATCTCTCTCATCATCACTCAATACCTAGGTTTACCTCCACTGTATTCACATCCTACCATACCTTTGTCTGTACATTATACCTTGAAGCTATTTTATCGCCCCCAGAAACCTCCTTTTACTCTCTGTTCCGGACGTTCAAGTCGACCAATTCTCATAGCTTTTAGCCGTACCCTTATCCTACTCCTCCTCTGTTCCTCTGGTGATGTAGAGGTGAATCCAGGCCCTGCAGTGCCTAGCTCCACTCCTATTCCCCAGGCGCTCTCTTTTGATGACTTCTGTAACCGTAATAGCCTTGGTTTCATCCATGTTAACATTAGAAGCCTCCTCCCTAAGCTTGTTTTATTCACTGCTTTAGCACACTCCGTGCCTGAATCCTGGCTTAGGAAGACCACCAAAAATTCTGAAATCTTCATCCCTAACTACAACATTTTCAGACAAGATATAATGACCAAAGGGGGCGGTGTTGCAATCTACTGCAAAGATAGCCTGCAGAGTTCTGTCCTACTATCCAGGTCTGTACCCAAACAATTTGAACTTCTACTTTTAAAAATCCACCTCTCTAAAAACAAGTCTCTCACCATTGCCGCCCTGCTATAGACCACCCTCTGCCCCCAGCTGTGCTCTGGACACCATATGTGAACTGATTGCCCGCCATCTACCTTCAGAGCTCGCGCTGCTAGGCGACCTAAACTGGGACATGCTTAACACCCCAGCCATCCTACAATCTAAGCTTGATGCCCTCAATCTCACACAAAATATCAATGAACTTACTAGGTACCACCCCAAAGCCGTAAACACGGGCACCCTCATAGATATCATCCTAACCAACTTGCCCTCTAAATACACCTCTGCTGTTTTCAACCAAGATCTCAGCGATCACTGCCTCATTGCCTGCATCAGTAATGGGTCAGCGGTCAAACGACCTCCACTCATCACTGTCAAACGCTCCCTGAAACACTTCAGCGAGCAGGCCTTTCTAATCAACCTGGCCGGGGTATCCTGGAAGGATATTGATCTCATCCCGTCAGTAGAGGATGCCTGTTTTTTTTTTTTAAATGCCTTCCTCACCATCTTAAATAAGCATGCCCCATTCAAAAAATTTGGAACCAGAAACAGATATAGCCCTTGGTTCTCTCCAGACCTGACTGCCCTTAACCAACACAAAAACATCCTATGGCATTCTGCATTAGCGTCGAACAGCCCCCGTGATATGCAACTTTTCAGGGAAGCTAGAAACCAATATACACATGCAGTTAGAAAAGCCAAGGCTAAGCAGAAATTTGCTTCCTGCAACACAAACTCAAAAAAGTTCTGGGACACTGTAAAGTCCATGGAGAATAAGAACACCTCCTCCCAGCTGCCCACTGCACTGAGGATAGGAAACACTGTCACCACCGATAAATCCACTATAATTGAGATTTTCAATAAGCATTTTTCTACGGCTGGCCATGCTTTCCACCTTGCTACCCCTACCCCGGTCAACAGCACTGCACCCCCCACAGCAACTCGCCCAAGCCTTCCCCATTTCTCATTCTCCCAAATCCAGTCAGCTGATGTTCTGAAAGAGCTGCAAAATCTGGACCCCTTTCTATCTAAAATGTCTGCCGAAATTGTTGCAACCCCTATTACTAGCCTGTTCAACCTCTCTTTCGTGTCGTCTGAGATTCCCAAAGATTGGAAAGCAGCTGTGGTCATCCCCTTCTTCAAAGTGGGGGACACTCTTGACCAAAACTGCTACAGCCCTATATCTATCCTGCCCTGCCTTTCTAAGGCCTTCGAAAGCCAAGTAAACAAACAGATTACCGACCATTTCGAATCCCACCATACCTTCTCCGTTATGCAATCTGGTTTCAGAGCTGGTCATAGGTGCACCTCAGCCACGCTCAAGGTCCTAAACGATATCTTAACCGCCATCGATAAGAAACAATACTGTGCAGCCGAATTCATGGACCTGGCCAAGGCTTTCGACTGTCAATCACCACATCCTCATCGGCAGACTCGATAGCCTTTGTTTCTCAAATGATTGCTTCGCCTGGTTCACCAACTACTTCTCTGATAGAGTTCAGTGTGTCAAATCGGAGGGCCTGTTGTCCGGGCCTCTGGCAGTCTCTATGGGGGTGCCACAGGGTTCAATTCTTGGACCGACTCTCTTCTCTGTATACATCAATTGTGTCCTTCTTGCTGCTGGTGAGTCTCTGATCTACCTCTACGCAGACGACACCATTATGTATACTTCTGGCCCTTCTTTGGACACTGTGTTAACAACCCTCCAGATGAGCTTCAATGCCATACAACTCTCCTTCCGTGGCCTCCAATTGCTCTTAAATACAAGTAAAACTAAATGCATGCTCTTCAACCGATCGCTGCCTGCGCCTGCCCGCCCGTCCAACATCACTACTCTGGACGGTTCTGATTTAGAATATGTGGACAACTACAAATACCTAGGTGTCTGGTTAGACTGTAAACTCTCCTTCCACACTCACATCAAACATCTCCAATCCAAAGTTAAATCTAGAATTGGCTTCCTATTTCGCAACAAAGCTTCCTTCACTCATGCTGCCAAACATACCCTTGTAAAATTGACTATCCTACCGATCCTCGGCTTTGGCGATGTCATTTTCAAAATAGCCTCCAATACCCTACTCAATTAATTGGATGCAGTCTATCACAGTGCCATCCGTTTTGTCACCAAAGCCCCATATACTACCCACCACTGCAACCTGTACGCTCTCGTTGGCTGGCCCTCGCTTCATACTCATCACCAAACCCACTGGCTCCAGGTCATCTACAAGTCCCCCCTTATCTCAGCTCACTGGTCACCATAACAGCACCCACCTGTAGCACACGCTCCAGCAGGTATATATATCTCTCTGGTCACCCCCGAAACCAATTCTTCCTTTGGCCGCCTCTCCTTCCAGTTCTCTGCTGCCAATGACTGGAACGAACTACAAAAATCTCTGAAACTGGAAACACTTATCTCCCTCACTAGCATTAAGCACCAGCTGCCAGAGCAGCTCACAGATTACTGCACCTGTACATAGCCCATCTATAATTTAGCCCAAACAACTACCTCTCCCCCTACTGTATTTATTTATTTATTTTGCTCCTTTGTACCCCATTATTTCTATCTCTACCTTGCACATTCTTCCACTGCAAATATACAATTCCAGTGTTTTACTTGCTATATTGTATTTACTTCGCCACCATGGCATTTTCTTTCTTTTTTTTGCCTTTACCCCCCTTATCTCATCTCATTTGCTCACATTGTATATAGACTTATTTTTCTATTGTATTATTGACTGAATGTTTGTTTTACTCTATGTGTAACTCTGTGTTGTTGTATGTGTCGAACTGCTTTGCTTTATCTTGGCCAGGTCGCAATTGTAAATGAGAACTTGTTCTCAACTTGCCTACCTGGTTAAATAATTGTGATATAAAAAAAATAAAAAAAAGTAGAGCACCATGGAACACCACCCACAATAATATTACGTCATACGGCCTAAACCAGGAAGTAAGAAATATCAACAATCAGGCCAGAGCGAGAAGAGTGACGCGATCGCCTGTTGGCGTTTAACGTTTTAAAAGAACCTTTATTGCTATATAGTTTAGAATCGCAGAATGTCCGTGTTTGGAAAGCTGTTCGGCGGTGGGGGCAAAGGAGGTAAAGGGCCAAGTGCACAAGAGGCGATTCAGAAGCTCCGAGAGACAGAGGAAATGTTAACGAAGAAACAGGAATTTCTAGAGAAAAAGATTGACCAGGAACTCATTACTGCGAAGAAAAACGGAACTAAAAACAAACGGGGTGAGTCGCCAACTAACATCACACATGAATGTTCACGATTGTTGTCTAACTTGGCTAGCTAATTAAGCTAGCTAACTAACGTTAAAGTTCGCCTGATTTGTTAGCTAGCTGGCAGCTAGCTAACTTTCCGAAAAACCACACCTGTCACTGCATAGTCAGGTTGCCAATCTCGCCCTACCTCGTTGCAACAACTGTGTTAGAACAGCTAATATGCATTATATCCGTTTTTTTAAAGGAAGGCTTTGTGTGACTGGTATCAAAAGTCTAGGTCTGGCTACACCTACAGCTAGTGAATCAACATTTGTCAAATGGCATCGTGTGACTGGGGGATTTTGTGAGTCATGAATTTGCACTCAATGCCTGCTTGTCAAAAGAAGAGAAGGGGGGGTATCCATTCAGTCAGTATCAAGTTAACAGTTTAATTTCCCGACATTTAAATCATTTGGATTCCAACACACCCTGTTATAGGGCCTGTAGTGATGATTAGTTACCTAATACCTGATAGAGGCTCCAAGTGACATCTAAGCATTCTTCACTGACAGTGGTGTTCATAACATAGGCTTTTGATGTAATAGTGAGTGGTTACGCATTTACTCACAATATAGTCCTGGGCATTCAGAAACACTGTGACCATGACTCACTTCCACTGTCTTCGCATACTAACCAAGCCCCCCATAACAGTTGACTTTGCTCATGATCATGGTGTTCTCATGTAGTGTTTTAATGCTCTAAACCTATTTTACCTACACAGTGACTCAATTCTTGCTAGTGTTTATTTCCCATGTTCTTTACAACAAATGCTATGTTTCCATCACAAACATTAAATGACATTTAGCCAATGCTTTTATCCAAATGACTTAATCATGTGTGCATACATTTTATGTACCGGTAGTCCCAGGAATCAAACCTCTTTTTCGTTTTCACTACGCAAAGCGGCCCTGCAGGCCTTGAAAAGGAAGAAGCGGTATGAGAAGCAGCTTACCCAGATTGACGGCACATTGTCCACCATCGAGTTCCAGAGAGAGGCGTTGGAAAATGCCAACACCAACACTGAAGTGCTCAAGAACATGGGCTTTGCTGCCAAGGCAATGAAGGCTGCCCATGAAAACATGTAAGCGGTGGCACACTACTTGTTTATTAGCTTTGGTCAGGCACTCCTACAGCTCTTGTATTAATTAAAATCTCTATGTTCCATCTATTGTTGTGTTTTAGGGACATAGACAAAGTAGATGACTTGATGCAAGACATTACTGAGCAGCAGGAGCTAGCGCAAGAAATCTCAGATGCCATCTCGAAACCTGTAGGCTTTGGAGATGAGTTTGATGAGGTATGTGACATGAACATGTCTGAACATTGTTCTTGATTTGGCTTTCATCGGTGCTGTTAGTTTAATAGTTGACCAGATATCACAGAGCCTGGATGTTCTGATTGTCTTGCATCATAGGATGAACTCCTAGCAGAGTTGGATGAGCTGGAACAAGAGGAATTGGACAAAAACTTGCTGGAGATTGGCGGGACAGAAAATGTCCCTCTACCCAATGTGCCTTCTACTTCATTACCCTCAAGACCTGGTGAGTCCTTTGTAATATGCAATAAAACATGTGATTTCTCCAATGGAACATTTTATTCCATGGTTACTATCCCAACAGTACATGAAATAACTACTTGATCTCTTGTCCTTAATTGCTATAAAACATCTATATTTGCAACTTTTACACAAGTAATTCACAATTTTTGCATGCCTTTTTTATTTTTAGCCAAGAAGGAGGATGAAGATGAGCATGACATGGAGGACTTACAGCGCTGGGCGATGGAGGCTAACTAGTTGCATTACTGACACGACCTGTTGTAGATGGGAAGAATGGACTAATTGAATATGGTTGTTTTGTGTCCGAGAGCCAACCATCTTCTAAAACTAACACTAGAAAGGCCAATGCTGTAGGTTCTGTTTCCAGCCCAAAACCAGAGAAAGGTTACCATGGCCTTCCATTAAAAGAGGAAGTTCAGAAGCTGTATTAAAACCTATAAACAGGATGTTTGAATCAGAAAATGTCTTTGGAAATTTCTACCAAAAAGTTTGAGCATAATTGTTTGGCAGTGATTGTACTATCACTGAACTGTTCTATTGTCTTTGATGCTATGAACTTCACTGAAAGGCAAACATTTGTTTTTAATACATGGGCGTTGCAATGTCTCTCTTTCCGACTTAAACATATTTACCATTTAGTGTGGTGGGTGTGGGCTGGATATATTTATTCACCTTTACTTTTTGTTTGTAGTTTCTCCCAAAATAAGATGGAAATATGAGCATGCTCTCATGGTAATGTTTAGAAGGGTCTATTTTCTGGATTGTTTTTCTGAATTTTGTTTTACATATTTTTTTCCCCTATCAACATTTTGGTGATTCCCATCTACTAAGCATCTTCACCATGTGGCCCTTGCTATTTGATGTAAATATCTAAATAATTTATATTTTTGCTGTCACAGAAGGTTTTCTTCATGTTGTGCTAAGCATGCAATGAGGGAAAAGGTAATACACTGCACAGCTTCAGAGAAATTAGGAACCCCAACCAGTTATGTTCTCTGTGTCATTTCTGAAAGGGTTCATTTTGAATTATATAAGGTTGGGGAAAAATCACCATCTTAACTGCAGGGGGGAAAAAAGACTTCATGGTTTGTAATGATTAGACTAGTAGATACAGTATCAACATTTGGGGTTTGAGGATTACTTTTATTTTATTTTTTACACAATGTACTTTTTTTACATAGGAAAATAATATTCACAAGGATAAGCATGTTTGCATTTCAATGGTTTAATTGTCCAGATGAGAATATTATTTGGAAAATAATTAAAGTTGTTTATTTTGTGGTGCAGGTTCTTTTTCTTGGTTAGGCATCAGTGTACAAAACAATAAGATAATCTGTGAATTCAAAACTCAATAAAGTAGGAAATCTTTATTTTGTTAGTTTGAAATATTTTTCAGGTGTTTGTTAAATGTTGGTTAATGTGTCTGATTTGCAATCATTGGCAGTTGGTGTCATTTAAGATGGAGGACGATAAAACATTTTCATGAGCATGGCCTTATTTATATTACAGCATATTGGATGACTGTTATTCATATTCCATTCACCCAGCTCATTGAAACATTGATTGGTTTAGGCTACTATATGATACATTTTTGGGTAGCTACAGCCTAGCCTATGAATGAAAGTTTACAACGTAGTTGCACAGGTCAAGATACATTTTAGTAATCAAGGTGAAAGATAATGACACATTCAATACCGCCTTGTACAATATTGCCAGCATCTAGCTGATCTATTGTGTGATCATTAGTCTAAAAGTTGCAAACGAGAGTTTTAACAGAATCTGCAAAATGAATACACCCCTGATCACATGCAAACACAGTTCACAAGCAAGTGAAGTGAAAAAAAAGTGAAATATAGCTCTCTTGCTTCGCCTTCCTTTTTTAATCATTTTTGTCTCTTTGCTCTTTGAGTCAGCTACTCACCACATTGTATGCACTGCAGTGCTAGCTAGCTGTAGCTTTTGCTTTCAGTACTAGATACATACTTTGATTGGGTGGATAACATTTCAGTTCATGCTGCAAGAGCTCTGATAGGTTGGAGGATGTCCTCCAGAAGTTGTCAAAAATCACTTTGAAAGTATGTGGAAGTGGGTGAGAACCACAAGCCTCCTAGGTTTTGAATTGAAGTCAATGTACCCAGAGGAGGACAGAAACTAGCTGTCCTCCGGCGACACCATGGTGCAGAGTGCTGTTAGGACTACTGTAGAACTTTATTGCAAATCAGTGTTTTAATCAATGATTTGGTGATGTTAATATATTTAGTGTAGTTTTATCTAAAAAGGATAACTTTAATGTTCCACTATTTTTATATAGGAGATGTAAGACAGCTCAGGAATTATTTGTACTTTTTTTTTTACACATTTAACCCAATTTTTGGGGACACAAAACTACATGCATACAGGTTACCTTTAGATGAGTCCTGTGACACTTGTAGGGAGGGGCTGTACCGGTAAAACATGAGCCTATCACAATTAATACCACATGCCTAAAAACTATAGGCCGTTACACCTTTATTTAACATTACTGCATGTCAGCCGCATAAAAATTAGCAAATTGACTGGAAACCGGTTGGTTTTCAACCCCATCTTTCATCGAATCAGATGGCTCATTCATCATAAAACCATTTAATGTTGCCAATTATTTTTATGATTACTTCATTGGCAAAGTGGGAAAATTTAGGCAGGAAATGCCAACATCGAACAGTGAGTCATCGTTTTTATGCATAAAAAAAACTAATAATGAAAGAAAAGTATTGCAAGTTAATATTTTGTAAAGTTAGTGGGAGAGGGTGAAAAATTCTTAGCAATCAATATTGACAAACCTGGCATTGACAGCTTAAATAGAAAGCTACTGAGGATGGTAGCTGACTCTATAGCCACTCCTTTCTGTCATATCTTTAATCTGAGCCTAGAGGAAAGTCTGTCCTCGGGCCTGGAGGGAAGCCAAAGTAATTCTGCTACCCAAGAGTGGTAAAGCAGCCTTTGCTGGTTCCAACAGCAGATCAATAAGCTTGCTGCCAGCTCTTAGCAAACTGTTGGGAAAAAATTGTTTTTGACCAAATACTATGCTATTTCTCTGTAAACAAATTAACACCAGACTTTCAGCATGCTTATAGAGAAGAGCACTCAACATGTACTGCACTGACACAAATTACTGAAGATTGGTTGAAAGAAATTGATAATAAGAATATTGTGGGAACTGTACTGTTAGATTTCAGTGCAGCCTTTGATATTATTGACCATAACTTGTTGTTGAGAAAATGTATGTGTTATGGCTTTTCAACCTCTGCCATATCGTGGATTCAGAGCTATCTATCTAATAGAACTCAGAGGGTTGTTTTCTTTAATGGAAACTTCTCTAATGTCAACCATGTAACGTGTGGTGTACCGCAGGGCAGCTCTCTAGGCCCTCTGCTCTTTTCTATTTTTATCAGTTACCTGCCACTGGCATTACACAAAGCATGTGTGTCCATGTACAGTATGCTGAGGATTCAACCATATACGCATCAGCAACCACAGATAATGAAGTCACTGAAACCCTTAGCAAAGAGTTGTAGTCTGTTTTGGAATGGGTGGCCAGTAATAAATTGTTCCTGAACATCTCTAAAACTAAGAGCATTGTATTTGGTACAAATCATTCCCTACATTCTAGACCTCAGCTGAATCTGGTAATGAATGGTGTGGCTGTTGAACAAGTTGAGAGGACTAAATTAATTGGCGTTACCTTAGATTGTAAACTGTCATGGTCAAAACATATAGATTCAATGGTTGTAAAGATGGGGAGAGGTCTGTCCATAATAAAGAGATGGTCAGATTTTTTGACACCACACTCCAAAAAGTAAGTTCTGCATGCTCTAGTTTTGTCTAATGTAGATGATTGTCCATTCGTGCAGTCCAGTGCTGCAAGGAAAGACCTAGTTAAGCTGCAGCTGGCCCAGAACAGAGCAGCACGTGTTGCTCTTCATTGTAATTAGAGGGCAGATATAAACCTCTGCATTCCAGTCTCCCTTGGCTAAGAGTTGAGGGAAGACTGACTGCATCATTTATTTTTATGAGAAACAATGTGTTGAAAATTCCAAATTGTTTGCATAGTCAACTTACATACAGCTCTGACACACACACCTACCCCACCAGACATGCCACCAGGGGTCTTTTCAAAGTCCCAAATCCAGAACAAATTCAAGAAAGTGTACAGTATTATATAGAGCCATTATTGCATGGAACTCCGTTCCATCTCATATTGTTCAAATAAACAGTGAACCTGGTTTAAAAAAACAGATAAAGCAACACTTCACTGCACAATGCCTCTCCCCTATTTGACCTAGATAGGTTGTGTGTATGCATTGATATGTAGGCTACATGTGCCTTTTTTTAAATGTATGTAGTTCTGTCCTTGAGCTGTTCTTGTCTATTAATGTTCTGTATTATGTCATGTTTCATGTTGTGTGTGGACCCCAGGAAGAGTAGCTGCTGCTTTTGCAACAGCTAATGAGGATCCTAATAAAATACCAAATCCCCCCCCAAAAAAAAAAAAAGCTCCAAGCTGCGTTGAGGTTTGAGGAGAACATAATATAATAATTTTTTATTATATTTTCATATATATCATATATCATTATATCATAATTTTTTCAAGGTGGAGATGAGTAGCCGAGACACTCCCGGACAAGGCGGAGATGAGTGGCCGAGACTAAGGCACGCGTGGACAACCGTGGATTATAAAATCATCTTACCCGGAACAAAAAATGACATTTGAAAAAAGCAAGTGAAAATTATCATGACAATCATTCAATCATCTGTAAACCAAATTGGACAGTTAAAAAAACCGTGTAAAAAAATCACATTTGGCACTTCAAAAAAGCAAGTTATAAATTATAATTACAAGTGTTAAGACGTGTTTGAACCTTTTGGCTTCCATAATGGATGAATAATTTGGTGCTACACGTGTAATCCTAATGACAATCCCAGAATGTCATTGCAATACATGTAGGTGTTTTGTAAAAGTCTCTTTCCTTTCATCAAATTGCAGGTGCACTGTGCACTATTGGGCCTGAAATTATTTTGTCAGTGGAAGAATGTGCGAGGGTAGCCTACAGGAGCTCTTTTGTTAAGTGATTGTTTGACAATCAGATGAAAACATCATGGCTGGTTGTGTTTATGCCACATTAAAAGTCATAGGCAGCGTGTCCATAAGGCTAGGGGAAGCTAAGCTTTCCCCAAAGTAAATGTAATTAAAATGACAAAATAATACGCCTATAACCTAAATTAGCTTACCCTTGTCTATGCAGAAATAAATAAAATAATTCAAAATAGGCTGCTACACCAGAATGCAGGATTTGGCCTCTGAGGATCATTAGCTATAAACAATTAAAAAACTTTTTTTTTAAAGCTGCTGATTGTTTTAAATTGCACAGCCTGCAGTCAAAAGGGCCCACACTTTGGGGACCGCGCACTGCAAATACCAAATTGCTGACTGTTGAGTTCAGACTGTCAGTGATAAGCAGAGAGACCCAGCCAGGCATATTGCCATACTTAAGAATACAATCGCACAAATACTGTTTGGAAAGCAAATGACTATTGCTGTAATGATATGACAATGAAAAGACTCAATCTATCTCTTAGTTATCAAAATTCTTAACTTCATTGAGCGAACAGCAGCCTATCTTATTGGCTCCAGCGGAGAACATGGGCCTTATCCCCGCTGAGTGTGCATTTTCACTGTTTTTGTCATTGGGTCAGTGCCACTTCTGTTTGTTTTTGGACGATAATCTCCTCCTCCAGGTTAAATGGACGACACAGTGGCCAGGTGGCGCAGCGGTCTAAAGTACTGCATCGCAGTGCTAGAAGCGTCACTACAGACCTGGATTCGATCCAGGCCTGTATCACAACCGGCTGTGATCGGGAGTCTCATAGGACAATTTGCCCAGCCGTCGTCTGGGTTAGCGGAGGGTTTGGCCGGGGGGCTTTACAAGTAGGCCATCATTGTGGAAATGATTTGTTCTTAACTGACTTGCCTAGTTAAATAAAGGTTAAATAAAAAATGAAAATCTTGTATTTGTGTCAGACATCGTTTGTCCGTGTCAGCAGAGTTGGCTACCGTTTCATTTTTGTAGTATAAAAAAAATGCATGCACGCACTTGGGTATCCCATACCAGTAAGAAATTAACTACCTTAACCCCTGCTAGTGAGTCATTAGTTTGTAGGCCAACCCGTTCGGAAGCCACAGACGTGTTCCTGAGAAGACCAATTTTCTGGATGTCTCCTCGTCTGACAAACATCCCTGTAGCTCTGCCACTTTCCACCACAAATGAGTAAGGCCCACATCGGCGGATGCGGTAGATTGAAACAGAGCCCAGCAAAAAACAGATCGCTCTAGTTAAACAGACAGATTTTTATCAACTCAATGCTTTCGCACAAATTCGGGATTTTAGCAATTTACGTCATTACATTTGTCCACACTTGAGCATTGTTAATCTGCACCTAATCTGATAGAAGACATCTCTGCTTAGTGAGACCCTCAGTAAAGACTGATGGGGGATAAAAAATGTTCTAGATCGTTCTTGTTCTTTCCACAAACATGTCAGAAGACAAAGTAAATGTCACTTCTTATCGTTGTGTATATACTCTTCTCTATTGGAAGAATCTAAACTAGGGGTGAATTCATTCTGCAGATTCTGTTGCAAACTTTTTTTAAAACGGAAGCAAACTAAACAGGGACTTACCTGAATATGTCCAATAGAAACTCTTGTTTAAGTTGCAAACCTGAACTATTTGGACTAATGAATACAGCCCAGGGGTGTATTCATTGTGCCGATTCTGTTGGAAAACTTTCACTCAAAACGGAAACGTTTTGCAACGAAAAACAGAGTTCCTATTGGACAAATTAATTTAGGTCCTTCACTGTTTCATTCTGTTTTCTCTATTTGGTTCTTAAACGGTAAACGATTTTCGTTGCAATACCTAATAAATACACCCCGGTGGTGATCTTTGTTGTGGAATGACTTTCGGCCTCAGCCGACAAGGCTTTCCCTTCCATTTATATTTTAGTAATTTAGGTCTTATCCAGAGCGACTTTCAGGAGCAATTCAGGTTAAGTGCCTTGCTAAAGAGCACAACGACAGATTTTCACCTAACCGGCTCGAGGATTTGAATCAGCTACCTTTCGGTTACTGGCCCAACACTCTTAAATCACTAGGCTACCTGCTGCCCAGTATCGAGAGTTTGGCTAGTGGGCTAGCTAATGAAAATATTAATCATGTTTTCAATACAGTGACCAAATGTCAGCTAAGCATTATGTAGAATTGTGAAACATATTTTAGCAGTGTGTATGTCAATGTTTTCTCTATGTAAACATTGTACCAGCAGTAACTAGTCTTAGAGGACTGGAAATATGTTTATCAATGAACATAGCTATTTGTCTTAAATCACACTGGGTATAAGCTAATCATCTTGATTTAATTCTCCCATCAGATGATATTCGACCCCAACATGACCAAGAAGAATAAGAAGCCTTTCATGCTGGAAGAAGACAGTGGAGACAGAGTGGGAGAGGAAACACCGCAGGTGGAGGCCAAGGAGGTGGAACCTGATGGTGGGGAGGACAGATGCCGCGTTCAAAACAAATGGGAACTCTGAAAATGCGAGGTCAAATCATGACATCAGTGATCTTCAGGTCGGAAAGTCGGAGTTCTAGAAAGAGGCCAGAGTTCTCGAGTTGGATTTCCAAGTTGGATGAACGTTCAAATCGTTTGTTTTATTCCGAGTTCCTAGTTGATTTGAACGCACCGAAGTCAGAAGTCTGAGTTTTTCGAGTTCCCAGTTCCCAGTTGTTTTGAATGAGGCAAGAAAGTTCCATCTGGACAATCTCGAAGGAAGGAAGAAAGTTAGGACGGCTCACACCTGACAAAGAACTATGGCTGAATCTCAATGGTCTTTTCTCAAATGATTTTGTCCTCTCCTTCAATCCTTCACACACTTCCTACTCATAATGTAACAGGGATGTGAGGAGAGGAAACGTGGAAACAAGAGCCTTTTCTCATTTGGGCAAAAGTCTGTCCTCTGTCCTCTTTCCACTCTCCTCCGTGAACCCGAAACCGGTAAGTTTTGAAATCTGCAACACCCCCTTTGAATCAGCAATAGTATTCTCGAAATAGAAAAGCATGTAAATGTTTAAAAACGATACGTTGCTTATCCTTTTACCTGTAAAATGTCTTGCACAACTCGCTACATTTAGTTTTTAGCACTTTATATATTTATTTTGGGATTCCACCCTATAAACGTCATTTGCCTAATGACATGTGATTGGAGAAGGAGTCTCATTTCATACAAGTGCATTTTCGGTCACTTTCTCTCTCCTTGTAGATTCTCCTAGATTACCTTTGACCTTTTTCAAAGGGAAGCCAGAGTGGATGGAGGAGAGAGGATGCAGGAGTTGAAAAGGCCAAGGAACAGAGTAAACAGGAAATGTTCCATTAGTGACTTCCCGCTCTTTTAGACCACTGATCTGTCATGATTGGAAAGGAGGGAGTAACACAATAAGACCAATATCAGTAGTGTTCTGATAGGTGATACAGCAGACCATCTTGAATTGACAATATTGTAATTTTGTTCAAATCCTTTGAGCAATCCGACGATCTTGATGGCTTGAACTTTTACAACCAGAAGAAAAAGAAGCCCAATAAAGTGTTTGATAATGACATTAAGGAGTGGATAAAGGTATGTTATAGGACTTGATTTATATGAAAGAATAAGAGTATATACCTTGTATGTAAACCTGGATTGGAGCCATGTCTATGAGAACCATATCAACTCTATATTAAAGTGAACAGCCTTGTGTTTATTTCCAAGGCTTTGGGGCACCAGGTTTCTTGGTGAATCTTTCCTTGAGTCTTGTCACATCTAATTTACCATTGTAACACGTTTTTCTGACTGGTTCTCTCAATCCATTAAAAACAGGAGCTGAAAATGCAAGGAGAGCAGAGCGAGGCAGTAGAAGACGACAACCTGGAATCTTCAGTTGCCAGCAAAGAAAAATGAGTCCTAGAAGGTTGATTTCCAGGAGGAAGGAGAGATACCGTAGAAGGGTGGCATTTGACCTTTTAGTAAATATTCACTTTCGTGATGGGCAGTGTCTTGAATGCTAGTGTCTGTCTTATACATTCCTTTCAATGAGTACAATTGTGTTAAAATATGACCATGTGGTGTTTTTGCTTTAGCTATTGAGGATGAAGGGAAAAATAACGATGGCCTCTCATTCAGCTCCCAGTCTGGTCCGGCGTGGGTAAGTACAGACAGACACTACGAACATGACGAGGTAGGCGTACTTACTTCAATTCAGTTATGATTATTTTAAATAATATTGCAAAGGGCATTTGGTTATATTGATTCAAGGCACGGCCTCAGGCTGTTGGTTCCTGCAATTCTAATTGCACTAGTTTGAGAGAGAGTCTGATTTTCTTAATGTGATGTCAGCTGCTGTGTCTTCAACATTATGCGGGACAGCTTTGTATTCTGGACATAAAGTACATTTCTTTGCCAAATGTTTTGCAGTTTTACTTTACTTGTCACGCCCTGATTTGTTTCACCTGTCTTTGTGATTGTCTCCACCCACCTCCAGGTGTCTCCTGTGTTTCCCATTAGTCCCCGATGTATTTATCCCTGTGTTTCATGTCTCTCTGTGCCAGTTTGTCTTGTTTTGCCAAGTCAACCAGCATTTCTCCTAGCTCCTATTTTTCCCAGTCTGTTTTTTCCTAGCCCTCCTGGTTTTGACCCTTGCCTGTCCTGACGCCGAATCTGTCTGCCTAACCACTCTGCCTGTCCTGACCTCGAGCCTGCCTATCCCCTTGTACTGTTTGGACTCGGACCTGTTCACTGAACCCCTGCCTGTCCTGACCTCGAGCCTGCCTATCCACTGGTACTGTTTGGACTCTGACCTGGTTTATGAACTCTCGCCTGTCCCCAACCTGACTTTTGCCTACCCCCTTTTGGTATAATAAATATCAGAGCTCAACTATCTGCCTCCTGTGTCTGCATTTGGGTCTCGCCTTGTGCCCTTATATTAGTGCCTTATTGCAAACAGGATGCATGTTTTGGAATATTTGTATTCTGTACATGCTTCCTTTTCACTCTGTCAATTAGGTTAGTATTGTGGAGTAAATAGTAACTACAATGTTATTGATCCATCCTCAGTTTTCTCCTATCACTGCCGTTAAACTCAGTTACTGCTTTAAATATATCACCGCTCAGGCTAAGACCCAGATGCAGACACAGGAGGCGGATAGTACGAGTCAGAGTTTATTACAGTACAAGGGTCAGGCAATCGGTAGGTCAAGGCAGGCAAAGAGTCGTAATCTAAATGACCTGGAAACAGGAGACAAAGGGCTGTGACAGGAGTTTAATTCTAGATACATGGAAAGTGGGATGTATACGGAGGTTGCAGGGCAACAGAAGGTCGAACAGCAAAGGGTCTAAGGACCTTAGAGATGGGGAAAGGGACGATAAAATGGGGGGAAAGTTTGCGGAACTCCACCCGGAGGGGCAGGTGGAGGTGGTCTTGAGAAAAGCGGCCCGGGCTCTCTTTCAGGTGCGGCGACAGTGACAGACGAACATCTGGACAGAAGGTATGCTGACCTCTTGCTCCGGGAAGAGCAGGGGCAGATATCCCAGTGAACACTCAAAAAAGTGAGAGACCAGTAGCAGAACAGGGAAGGGTATCGCGGGCATATTCCACCAACACAAGTTGCTGGCTCCAGGTGGTGGGATTGGTGGAGACAAGGCAACGAAGAGTCATATCCAGGTCCTGATTGCCTTGCTCTGACTGGCCGTTAGACTGGGGATGAAAACCAGAGGACAGGCTGGCCGACGACCCAATGAGGGTGCAGAACGCCTTCCAGAACAGGGATGAGAACTGAGGACCACGATCAGAGACCCTGTCGACCAGAAGTACATGGATCCGGAGGTCGTGCTGCACCATGAGCTGGGCCGTTTCCTTAGCTGAGGGCAACTTAGGAAGGGGGATAAAATGGGAGGCTTTGGAAAACCGATCCACCACCGTAAGGATGGTGGTGTTACCATTTGACGGAGGGAGACCCGTGACGAAGACCAAGGGTATATGGGAACGGGGCTTTGAGGAACAGGGAGTGGTTAAAGGAGGATAGCCAGAGCTTGTTGTTCTGCACACACAAAATGCAGGCGGCAACGAACGCGGTGACGTCAGGAACTATGGTGGGCCACCAAAAACATTGTCTGATGAAAGCCAAGGTCCGACGGGAGCCAGGATGACAGGTGAGTCTCGAGGAATGCTGGGAACACTGCGCCTTGCGGACCAGACTCTCTATTCCCCAGATGATAGCAGCCACTAGACAGGAAGTAGTGAGGATGGTCTCGGGGTCCAATGGAGTAGTAGCGGGGCTGTACACACGTGAGAGGTGCTTCAGACTTCACATTCTTGGACCACGGGCGGTAGGAAATAGTGAAATGGGTACGAGTGAATAACAGAGCCCATCTCGACTGCCTGGAGTTGAGGCGCTTGGCGGTGTGGAACTACTCCAGGTTCTTATGGTCCGTCCACACCAAGAATGGATGTTCCGACCCTTCTAACCAGTGCCTCCACTCCTCCGACAGCATCTTAACTGCGAGCAATTCTCAATTTCTCACGTCATAGTTCCTCTCAGTGGGGTTAAGACGATGGGAAAGGAAGGTGCAGGGATGCAGCTTCTGGTCCTGGGCAGAATGCTGGGACAGGACTGCCCCCACTTCGACGTCCGAGGCATCAACCTCCACCATGAACTGACGGGACGGGACCGAATAGATTAAGATGGGAGCTGTAGTGAATCGCTGCTTGAGGTCTGAGAATGCCCGGTCAGCTGCTGGAGACCATATTAATGGAACCTTGGGAGAGGTGAATGCAGAGAGGGGTGAAGCAAGGGTGCTGTAACGCCAGATGAAACAACGGTAGAAATGAGCAAACCCCAGGAAACGTTGCAGCTGCACTCTGGATGTGGGTTGAGGCCAATCTACCACCGCTCTCACCAATCTACCACCGCTCTATTCCCTGCAGCGATGACGTATCCTAGGAAGGAGATGGGTGGATCGATGGAACTCGCATTTCTCCGCCATCACGAAAGCTGGTTCTCCAGGAGACGCTGGAGGTCCTGTCGGAAATGGAGGACGTGCTCTTGAACTGACCACGAATAAATGAGGATGTTGTCGAGGTAGACAAACACAAATCGGTTCAACATGTCATGGAGCACATCATTGACCAGGGCCTGGAACACTGCGGGAGCGTTGGTCAGTCCGAACGGCATACCGGGTGCTCATAGTGCCCGGTATGATCATTGTTATGTTTGGAGGAAAAAGGGGGAGGCTTGCAAGCCGTAGAACACCATCCCAACCATGAAGCACGGGGGTGGCAGTATCATGTTGTGGGGGTGCTTTGCTGCAGGAGGGACTGGTGCACTTCACAAAATAGATGGCACATGAGGAAGGAAAAATATGTGGATATATTGAAGCAACATCTCAAGACATCAGTCAGGAAGTTAAAGCTTGGTCGCAAATGGGTCTTCCAAATGGACAATGACCCCAAGCATACTTCCAAAGTTGTGGCAAAATGGTTAAGGACAACAAAGTCAAGATATTGGAGTGGCCAGCCCTGACCTCAATACCATCGAAAAACTGAGTTAGAATGTATTTGGCTGAGGTGTATGTACATTTCCGACTTCAACCGAACGTTATGTAGAAAAAAATCTAATCAAATCAAATGTATTTATAAAGCCCTTCTTACATCAGCTGATATATCAAAGTGCTGTATAGAAACCCAGCGTAAAACCCCAAACAGCAAGCAATGCAGGTGTAGAAGCACGGTGGCTAGGAAAAACTCCCTAGAAAGGCATAAACCTAGGAAGAAACCTAGAGAGGAACCAGGCTATGAGGGGTGACCAGTCCTCTTCTGGCTGTGCGGGGTGGAGATTATAACAGAACATGGCCAAGATGTTCAAATGTTCATAGATGACCAGCAGGGTCAGATAATAATAATCACAGGGGTTGTCGAGGGTGCAACAGGTCAGCACCTCAGGAGTAAATGGCAGTTTGATTTTCATAGCCGATCATCCAGAGTATCTCTACCGCTCCTGCTGTCTATAGGGAGTTGAAAACAGCAGGTCTGGGACAGGTAGCACGTCCGGTGAACAGGACAGGGTTCCATAGCCGCAGGCAGAACAGTTGAAACTGGAGCAGCAGCACGGCCAGGTGGACTGGGGACAGCAAGGAGTCATCAAGGCCAGGTAACATATTTAAAATCATCCACCCCTAAAGAAAAAAGAAAAGAACAAGAAACAGTTGTGGGACACACACACACTCAACCCCTTTCCCTCAAAACAACCATAGACTCAGATTCTCAACAGTTGCACCATCCCAGATGTTAACTCAAGAAAGGTCTTGATTAATGAATGCATATACAGTTGCAGCTATAACAGGCTTATCTGAGATCTTTATACTTCATCATAGCAGACTGTCAGTAGGTGAAAATAGCCAGATGTCCTTTAATAAGAGCACATTATTCAAATTGAGATGACAGAAAATGTGGGAGAAATTAGGATGACATCTTTGTGGTGTGTGTGAGTGTGTGTGTAATATATAATAACATACACAGAGTATACAAACATTAACAACACCTTCTCTTTCCATTACATAGACTGATCAGTTGAATCCATGTGAAAGCTATGATCCCTTGTTGATGTCACTTGTTACATCCACTTCAAATCAGTGTAGATGAATGTGAAGAGACGGGTTAAATAAGGATTTTTAAGCCTTGTGAGAATAAAGACATGGATTGTGTTTGTGTGCCATTCAGAGGGTGGATGGGCAAGATATAATATTTAAGTGCCTTTAAATGGGCTATGGTAGTAGGTGCCAGGTGCACCGGTTTGTGACAAGAACTGCAAAGCTGCTGTGATTTTCAGGGTCAAAAGTTTCCTGTGTGCATCAAGAATGGTCCACCACCCAAAGGACACCCAGCCAACTTGACAACAGTGGGAATCATTGGAGTCAACATGGGCCAGCATTCCTGTGGAACGCTTTCGACACCTTGTAGAATCCATGCCCCAACAAATTGAGGCTGTTCTAAGGGCATGGGGTGCAACTCAATTTAAGAAAAACACTCTGAGCAGGCACCTTGGATATAAGAGGTTGTTGATTTCAAATAGTAAACAAGAATATACAAGCTATCCACATGGTATCAAAGAAACTCCTGATTTGTTCAAAAAAGCAAATACAAAGTCTAGTTCAAATGATTTTAAACCTGATTTTTACAATGACAACACAAATATGGAACTTTATTGCATGACTTCCATTTTTAAGAGAATATGTTGTTTGGTTTGCCTTGTTGATTATATTGAATAGGTAACACCCAAATAAATGTTTATCCTTGAAAGTGTGTAAACCTCGTTTTATATCATGGGAGGAATTAGAACAATGTCAAGATAAATCGGAATCTAGTGATATCTGGTTAACTACTTTTTACAAGTAAAACCCGTATTTAATTGTGAGACGAGATTATCTGTGCAGCGCGTCTGCAATGAATACTACCTGGAACCGGCCCTAAATTGCCGACGCATGTGCAATGAAAGCACTTCCTTTTCCGCTCATTGCGCTGCGTTTTCTTCTTCAACCAAGCTTCTCCTCAGCGTAAAAAAAGGTAAACACAATTGATATGTACACATTTGAAACTACTGCATTTCACTGGGACAAAAGTAAGCTATTTAGTATCAATGCGTCGGTTGATATGATAATTTGGTGCAGATGCATTGCTTGCTAAGTGAACAACATGATAATGGTTTATGAGTAACCTCCATTCATTTAGCTAACGTTCTATCACTGAAGCCCGAAAATAACTAAATCTGTTGCCACAATTTGACAACCACTCGCTAGCGGTCCCCTTGACTTATTGTACTTTATGTATACTATCATGGTAAGGTTAATTGAATAACCACGTTATTGTAATGCTGTCTATTCTGTACCATTTAAGATCACTAACCGCGTGTTGGCTCAAGTGAATCCGACGTCATGAGTTTGTTCGGGGCCAGCACTGGCTTTGGCGCTGGGGGATTTGGAGCGGCAACCACGGACACCCACAACCCAATGAAGGTAAGTAGCTAGCTCATAACATTCCCTATCTGTAACCTGCTTAATAATCAATATTTTACTAGTAGAACTTGTTCTGAGAGGTGTAATATATTATATAATATATATTTGATTTTGAATTATATGTTATCTCATACAGGATGTGGAAGTAACCTCACCCCCAGATGACAGCATCAGTTGCTTGGCGTTCAGTCCTCCTGCCATGCCAGGGAACTTCTTGATAGGGGGATCCTGGGCCAATGATGTGAGTCGTCATGGTCCACTTAAAGTGCCCACTTCATACCTATGTTTGTTGCTATGAGTCTAAATCCCATTCACTTTGTAACAACATATGAGACTGTTTTCTTACATTTTTCCAGGTGAGGTGTTGGGAGGTACAGGACAACGGGCAGACAGTCCCCAAAGCCCAGCAGATGCACACGGGTCCCGTCCTTGATGTCTGCTGGAGTGAAGTAGGCCCCCTCACATCACATATCTTTACCAACCATATGAGGTGTTTGAATGAAACTTGACTTAGTCGTTCCCTTGCTCTTTTAGGATGGTAGCAAGGTTTTCACTGCGTCTTGTGACAAGACTGCCAAAATGTGGGACCTCAACAGCAACCAGGCAATACAGATCGCACAGGTAAATATTTCAGACTATGAATACTGTTTTCAGTGTTATTTTTCAATTTGTAGTTTTATCACCTCTCTGTGCTTCCCTTGAATACATTGACAAGTTCTGTTGACACTAGATCATATTAGAAATGGTCTTTGATTTGTGTTTCCATTTAGCATGATGCTCCTATCAGAACAGTCCACTGGATCAAAGCCCCCAACTACAACTGCATCATGACAGGCAGCTGGGACAAAACTCTGAAGGTAAGAAACATGATTGTGATTGGGAACTATTTTATATAATAGTTATTATAGGTTATTAAAGGAATAGAGCCAGACAGTCCTTTATCCCAGTGGGAGTAAGGCTCCTGAATGACAGTCAATAGAATGTTCAGCGGGCTGGCTTACAGTTGACATTGTACTGATGTGAAGTGTATATTGTGTACAGTTAAATCATTATGAGTCACCCATGAATTTGTATGCTTTGATATGTTTTAATTTACAGTGTCACAAACAAAATTTCCCCATTGTGATCATAAAGTAATTCTTAGTTATACTTTTAATCGTTAATTTATTTGTTTGATTTGCTCTGCTGTAGTTCTGGGACACCCGCTCGCCCAACCCAATGATGTCTCTGCAGTTGCCAGAGAGGTGCTACTGTGCAGACGTGGTGAGGACCTAGTGCTAAAGCTCCAGTGATTCATATTCTTTAAGTGGTTTTCTATAATAGCTCTAAATAGCATTCAGCAGAGTTAAATGTTCCCCAAAAAATTGCTTAAAGTGTGCTGTCCTGGGGCCTCATTTATAAACGGTGCGTATGTACAAAATATACCCCAAAATATGCATGTAACAGTTTTACCACAAAAGTTGTCACAGAACTTGACGTGAGAATGTTCGTTCCTCCACACAAATTAAGACTTGCGTACGCACATCTTCTGGCGGTTTAAGTATTGCAATCAGGAAAGTTGGCCTGTGCAAATGGGGTATATGGTGACACGCTTATTCATAAACACATAATAATGAGATGCAGCCATTTGCTGTTAGTGAGAATAGCAAATATCAAGTGTGTTTGGTTTTTAGATTCTAAAATAATTACAGAATTGTTATTTTCGTAATTATTTCTGAATAAATTCCTTAATTTTTATGGCTGTGATGGGTTCATATTCCTGAAATAGCCATACAACAAATTACCATGTGCATCTCATTTAATTGGGTCTATGTAAATAGATAGGTAATGTATTTCAAGTTTTGCTATACGCGATCACATATGCAGCTTGGTTTCTAGCCGACAGACGAATGTAACAGGTGAACATCAACACAGTTGATCTTGTACTTTGAAGTATGTATGCTACTACTGTATGCCAATTGTTTTCTCTTTCAGAAATGGTCAACACAGCATAAATTACTGCATTTTTTAAAACCTTTCTGCCAACACAGTAAATAGACAAGTTACTGCAAAATAGCATAACTTTCTGCCCACACCTCTACAGAAATGTGACCAAATATGCCATTGATCTTTTTTATAGAAACTGCCGTGGCCTAATTCCAATAGTGACAAATATACAGAAAATAAAGGGAGCGTTATTGTCACTGTAAAAAGTGAACGGAGGGCGTTTTCCGGGTGGAGATTTAACTCGTTCACGCATGTTCAGTTTTATGACAGGTCTGATTTATAACGGGAAACATGCGTATGTATGGTGTGCACCAAGTTTATAAATCTCTATTTTTAAATGTACGCATTCTTTTTAGAAATGGCGTGCGCAGGTATTTGGTGTGAAATGTATGCAACAGTTATAAATGAGGCCGCTGGTTTTATAAGTCATGTGTTGTCAACTCTGCTGATTGGTTCCCTGTTGTTTTCAGGTGTACCCCATGGCAGTGGTAGCGTCTGCAGACCGAGGTTTGATTGTATATCAGCTTGAAAACCAGCCGTCTGAGTTTAGGAGGATAGACTCACCGCTCAAACACCAGGTGACTGGTCTCACATACCAGGTGACTTACAGGTCTCCCTAAAAGAGTTCTTTTGACCTCATTGGGACTTCCTGGATAAATAAAGGTTACATTAAAAAAAGAACAATACATTTACAGGACTGTCTACTACTGTACATACACACCTTTTCAGAGTGCAGTTTCCATTGATTATCAATTATTCATGAATAGTTCATGCCTGTGGTGTACACCCTAACACTACCTCTTCCATCTCCCTGTATCAGCACCGCTGCATAGCCATTTTTAAGGACAAACAGAACAAGCCTGCTGGATTTGCTCTCGGAAGCATTGAAGGGCGGGTTGCAATTCACTACATCAACCCTCCTAACCCGTGAGTGCCACAAACCAGGCTGTTTTTTAAACTGTGAGAAAGACCTTGGCTACCACCCACGGCACCCTATTCACCACACTGTGTTTTTGTGTTGTAGAGCCAAGGATAACTTCACCTTTAAGTGCCACAGGTCGAATGGAACCAACACAGCCACACCACAAGATATCTATGCTGTGAGTCCAGATTTTGCTCTCTACACCCTGCTTTCATATACTTTTGGCCTCAGTCAGTAGGTAGCATAATATATTGGGGTGTTTTTCATGCAAACACCTTGCTGTTTCTGATTAAACAGGTAAATGCCATCTCCTTCCACCCTGTCCACGGGACACTGGCGACTGTTGGGTCAGATGGTCGCTTCAGCTTCTGGGATAAAGACGCCCGCACCAAGCTGAAGACCTCAGAGCAGCTGGATCAGCCAATCACAGCATGCTCCTTCAACAACAACGGCAACATCTTTGCTTACGCCTCCAGCTATGATTGGTCAAAGGTAACATTTTCTCTCGTACCTCATGTTATGATAGGTTGATTTAACACTCATTCTATTCTTTCAAAATGGCCAGGCAATATTTTAAATAAGCAAAATTGATACATCTTTGTGTTAAACCTCAGGGACATGAGTACTACAACCCCCAGAAAAAGAACTACATCTTCCTGCGTAATGCTACTGAGGAGCTGAAACCACGGAACAAGAAATGGTGAGTCAGAATGCCATTGTCATTTCATCAGTCACGTTTGGTCACCTCTATGGTGACCGTCAAGACATGATTTTCTATGCTCTCATTAAGAAATGTAGAACCACATGTATATTGGTGGACAAGAAAAGACTTGAAAGCAACAGACTTAATGGCTTGTACATTTCTCTCATGTCTCTAGATTTGTCCAGTATCTCGCCTGTTGTTTGCAAAATGGAGGGTTGTCAAATGCACACGTCATGCCTGCACGACCCTGTTCCTTTCCTGTGCCAACACCAATGGTGGAGCTGGTGCTTGCAAAATAGGGGTTGCGGAGTGATAAGATATTGTTTTGAAATATCTGATATTTTATTTTGTCACGATACCATGGTTGCATTTAAAGTAATGTTTTTTTTTCTGTTACGTTGTTGTACAATTTAACGATATTGGAGAATGACATATGAGTAGATAAAGACAAGTTACACTATCCAACTGTTTTTTGCAACACCTTTTTTCATTCTCTTACACATATTTTTTAAATTTAACTCGGTGTGTCAGTTAAGAACAATTCTTATTTACAATGGCGGCCTACCCCGGACCAGTTGTGCGCCGCCCTATGGGACTTCCAATCACGGCCGGATGTGATGCAGTGATATGCAGTACTTTAGACTGCTGCTCCACTCAGGAGCCAACCCCTGCACATATTCACATATGTTTAGAACACTAAACAAACAATGCATAGAACATACATGGTATACTGGGTTTCTGTAACTGAACATTACCCTAAAATATGTTTTGTTCTATACGATAGTAGACTACAAGCAGAATTTAGACAGATGGGTTTGGTTTAGATCAGTGTTTCCCAACCCTGGTGGATTACCCCACATTTTTATTGTAACCCTGGACAAGCACACCTGATTCAACTTGTCAACTAATCATCAAGCCCACAATGATTTGAATTGTGTACGTTTGTCAAGAGCTACAACGAAACTCTACTGTTGGAGGTACTCGAGGACCAGGGGTTGGGAAACACTGGTACAGATGACCAGACACCGGAGCGGGAATTCGTGTATTCTCGCGATGGACTTTTACGTCACAGTCTACATAAAACATTCGAACTCCTCGGCTACTTCTCTTTTGATTGCGATATTTTGTGCGAGGATCAATAATCATGCCTCGCATCTATGTTGGAAAACTTAATTATAATGCTCGAGAAAAAGACCTTCAAAGATTTTTCAATGGCTACGGAAAGCTTATGGAAATTGATCTGAAAAATGGGTAAGTTGATCATATAAGAAAATCAGTTGGAACAAAAAATAGCTGGCAAGCTAATGGTAACTTCATATCCAGTTGGCGTTAGCTAGCTAACGTTACCTACTTGCTTTCGGCTACCTTCCCCAAAACATACGTGAAATACATTCACATTTGCCTTTCATTTGTGTTATCTGTGCGTGTAATAGAAATGAGCTAACGTTAGTGGTTATTAGATGCACACATTTGATTTAATAAAACATTTAACATGTTTGGTAAAGAAGGCCCTTAGCTAACGTATTTAGACGCTAGCTACTACACAGCGTGTTCAAAATGGCTGCTTGTTTGGCTGCAGGCAGTTTTTTTTGGTCGTTACTAGTTATTACAGCCAAAGTCATGAACCCCACAATTTCTCTTTAATAAAATGTGATTTTTAAACCTAACCTTAACCAATCACTCTTAACCTTAAACGAGGACCATAAAGATGATTGCTTTCATGCATTTTTACAATATAGCCAATTTCGACTTTGTTGCTGTGCTATCTAGTGGAAACCTATTATTTTTTTGTGCGGCCATGTGGCTACCAATGATGTATATAAACCCTGGATTTTGGATGCTAAGTATTGGCGTATGAAGCTCTGAAGTCACCGGTCGTCCATATTGGCAATCCACAGAAGAAACAGTCCTCCATATTAATAAATGTCATTCCTACAGTATTTCAATATTACATGTGTTTTTTTCTTTTTGTGGGGGAGACTGACAATAGCACTTTCTTAAATGTATACTTTTATAGGTTGTCCTCCCACAGGGTGTAACAAACATTTGCATGAGCTGAATTAAATGTAAAAGGCTTTGAGAATAAAAAGCCTGGTATATGTTCAGTGCTCCGTTGACATTTCAGAGTTACACTTGTGAATTATTTGAAAAATAACAAGAATTTTGAGTGGGTATGGAAAGTGTACTAAAATGTGATATACTACATGACTGCTCAAAATCAATATCCATCTTACCTCTTATGTTGGGGCTGGGCGACATGGTCCAAATAGCATATCACAATATTTTTTTCCCAATTTATGACAGTATGTTATGTTTTTAAATAATAAAAGCTCGAATTTTGCCTTGAGTAGTGTGTGACCCTAGGGTGGCAACACATACATTTTAAGTTAATTCATTGGGTTTTTTTCTCCATTCTGTTCAATTCAACCAAAAATAATTTTCATACATTTCTTGCCCTCCGCATTATAGATAATTTCCACACTGCCACATGGGGCTGCGCAATATGGGTTAAATAATCTAGGCCTTGTTTTAAACCAAATGTTGTGATTTAGATCAAAACACTTGGGTGAACTGTTGGAATCATGGAATTAGGATGTTAATTATATTGTTATAATAGTGGGCACTTTGATTACAGTGTTGGACATGACAATGAATGAAAATGCCAGGGAGGAGTTATTGTGACAGCGTAGGAACCAAATTGTTGGACAGTGTTTCCCAGGGGACCCTACAATCTTTGGCTACATTAAATGTTTCTTCATGTAGCCAACATATTCATCATTTGCCTATTCCTCTTTGATTTAGAAGATACTGTTGCGCAAACAACATGCAGCTTGAGGCCTGCTGAAACTTGCTTAGAATAGACTAACTTTGCTTTTTGTAGATGTAAGAAACAAACTAATTGTGTAATTATAGAACACTTTTGAATTTTATATTAAGAAGCAAAGTAGAAACAACGTTGTCATCAACATTGTTGCATGTGCTACATTGACCGTGCAGACTGAACAAGTTTCTTGTGGTCAAGCAACAACAAGTGCTCTCCTAGGGGGGCAGGGCTAGGTCTGTGTGGAAAGTGGTGAGGAGAGGGATGCCTTGAGTAGCGGTGTAAACTATAAAATGGATGTTATACGTGGCATATCATAATTATTTTTAACATTCTAATCCTGTTATAGAAGATAACGTAAAAACCAGTCCGTGCCTCAATACCGGTCTATATAGTAAAATACAGCCCTACTATTTTGTGTCATGCGGACTCAAAAAAGAAAGGTGTGAGTTCAACAGTAAAGTGAGCCTGTCAGGTAGCCAGTAGCCTTAATTCTTGCAGAGTCCAGCCTAGCTGTTGCAATGCAGTTATTATTTTGAACATGGCCTTTGAACAAATTGAGGTTTGGACCTTTGTATAGAGTTTCCTTGCAGAAAACCAATTAACTTATTTTACCCCTTAGTCAAAAATATTTTTTTTGTAGGACACCCTATACTGCAGCGGATGCGTTAGGGTTGAGAGATCTGTGTTTTCAAAACGCGGACCCTCAAACAAATGTGCTTTTTGAACCATTTCACCTGTTTTATGTTGCATCAAGCCTGTTCAGGGGCGTACAACTATAGTTATCCTTCACAGAAAATGTGACTGACTAGTTGGCTAATTAGCAGCTTGTAGTTTAAGTGCCTTAATTCATTGGTTTGGCATTTGTTTTTATTGCTAGCTTATTTAACTTTTTTATCTTTTAGATATGGCTTTGTAGAATTTGAGGATAATCGCGATGCGGACGACGCAGTGTATGAACTGAATGGCAAGGAGTTGTGCGGGGAGCGTGTGACCGTGGAACATGCCAGAGGACCGCGCCGTGACCGAGATGGATATGGTGGTGGCGGGGGTGGTGGTCGCAGTAAGTGCAATGTATTTCAATGTTCCTGTCACCCTTTTCCCAATGGGTCAAGGAGATGTGAATGTGGACCGTACACACACAGGCCTGTGATCCTGAAGTGGAGTTTGTCATAACTTGCCAATATTCAATGATGTCACCGTTTCCATAGTGTCACCATTGAGTACGGTACAAGTTTGACCCAACTCAGAGCAGACCTCAGATTACTGCTACTGATTGTTTAGGTGTAGTGAAACCATGTTTCTAGTGTTTTCTTCCTGGTGGAATTGTGAGCACCAATAAACAACTGTATTTAGTTAAGAAGTCACGACTTTGTCACCATGTAGCCCAGCTGTACCGTGAAATACCATTACATGTGAATTGTCTTTGCGTTTTGATTTCAACATTAACAAAGTCCTTGATGTTTCAATTTGAAAGAGTCCAGCTGAGGGCTGAGGCTGAGTCCATTGAGGCTAAGATGACTGCCTGTCCCGTTTGGCCTTGGCTTTCACCTTTACAATGTGTGTGTGACCTATGCCTCTTGACCCTTGGCTGACCTAACCGGAAGCCTTGATGACATCATCCTTTTTCCAATAGACCAGGGGTGATGGTGAGGATTCCCATTGGTTTATATGTTGAAAGAATAAGTGGGACGGCTTTAAGTCAACATGTTACCTTTCCCTGTAAAGCAGGCAAAGCAACTGCATTGTCCCCAGTTTGACAACCGGTTAGGCTATGTCATGGGGTAAAGCCTTTGTAGAGATATGTCAGTTGGCACTCTTGCAAAGTGTGCTACAAGTTTTTGACATTGACTTTGTGGAAGCCTCTGTTTGTCTTTCAGGATTCAAGAGTTTGTAAGAAGAACATCACTGTCCATTTGTTTATACTGCTAAAGATTTGCGGTTTTTAAACATTTGTCAGACTGGCTGTATGTTGCTGATAACAGATGCAGTGGTGTTCTTTGCACAGCAATGAACTACAGAGGCTGTACAGTGAGAAGAATAAAATTGTACAGCCACTAAGCCAACAAATGCCACAGCTTTAATACCTCAGTCACTTAATTAGGTTTGTCTTGAGACTGGGTCCCGATGGACATCTCACAGGACCTATATTAAACATTACCACACCTTTTATTCTGCTAGTTGCATTCTCTGTTCATGGTCTGAGCCATTAAGTGAAATGCCTATATGCCACTCTGTTTTTCTGACAATTTGTCTGTCCTGTCATTTAAAGGTAGTAGTGGTTACAGCAGCAGCAGAAGCCGCACTGGCAGGGATAAGTACGGGCCACCCGTCCGTACTGAGTACCGACTGATCGTTGAGAATCTGTCCAGCCGCTGCAGCTGGCAGGATCTGAAGGTGAGTTGAGAGGGACACTTATATTTAAGCAATAAGGCCTGAGGCATTGTGGTATATTGCAAATATACCATACCTAAGGGCTGGTCTTAGGCACGATTCAAAGCATATTGCCTGGATACAGCCCTTGGCAGTGGTATATTATGTACCACAATCCCACAAGGTGCCCTATTGCTATTATAAACCGGTTACCAACATAAATATAACAGTAAACAAGTAGTTTTGCACCATACCGTGGTATATTGTCTGATATACACAGAGCTGGAATACTGTTTCAGCCAATCAGTGTCCACGACCCAAACTACCTGGTTTATAATTATAGGTGAGGGACAGGTACTGAAGATGAACTGTCAGTTGTTATCCATGGTAGGCCGTTTTGTTTCTGAAAAATTGGGGTAATGTTCGGCAGTGACTTTGGCCTGGTCTCCTACAGGATTTCATGCGTCAGGCTGGAGAGGTCACGTATGCCGACGCCCACAAGGAGCGTACCAACGAGGGTGTCATCGAGTTTGGCTCACGCTCGGACATGAGGAGGGCCCTAGACAAGCTGGACGGCACGGACATCAACGGGAGGAAGATCCGCCTGGTGGAGGAAAAGTCTCGCCGCCGACGCTCCTACTCTGGCAGTCGCTCTAGGTGAGGTTCTACATACTACCCTGCTCTTTATGAGTAGTTGAATCCCATGTGTGGTCACACTTATGCAGCCATTTAATGTGACATTTGTATTCTTGTTCCCCCCTTCAGGTCTCGCAGCAGACGTCGCTCTCGTAGCAGGAGCCGCAGGAGCAGTCGCTCCAGGAGTAACTCCAGATCCCACTCCCGGTAAGCTGGCCCAAATGTCTAGAGAAGTATGGTTAAAATTGTTGTACCCATATTGACCAAAGATTGTTAACAATTCTGTCAACACCCTGCAGATCCCATTCTCGAAGCAAGAGACGCCACTCCAAGTCTGGAAGGAAGTCTCGTTCCCGCTCTCGCACCCGCAAATCCAGATCCCGTTCCAACAAAAGCAAGTCCCGTTCCAAGAGCTGCTCCAAGGTGAAATCCGAGCGGGATTCCCGCAGCCGCTCCAAGGAGAAGTCTGCCAACAAGAAGTCCCGTAGCCGATCAGCATCTCCCGTGAAAAATGGGAAGGAGGAGCGTTCCTCTCGCTCCCCTTCCCCAGCAGCTGACCGTCGCTCCAAGTCTCCGGACAAGCGCTCAGTCTCCCGCTCCAAATCCAGGTCTAGATCAGCTTCCCGAGATTAAAGGGTTCATCCACGTGTTCCCCATTTGAGCAACTGGTGATATAGGACCAGCTCCTATTTGACAGATCAATCGCAGCACCAGGTGCATCAAGGCATGCTCAGTCTTAATCAGTGCTATCCTTGACACTTAAAAATCCGAACTACTATCTTGACGTATTATACATGGCATGAGAATGATTTAGTCATGTTTATTGTGGGGGAGTGCGCATCGTAGATTACAGCTATTGATCAGTTTTGTATTAATTGTACATAGAGGAGCTTGTCTGAAGGGCTTTGTATTTAAAACAAGCCAGGCCTTTTCTTTAATATCCTTTTTAGTTCTTGTTCGTATTCCTCTGTCTGCTTTTGCTAACCTCAGGGTGGTGTTTTGAGTTCATTTTTCATTTTCATGATAGGAGTCGTTTCACCTATTGAGCCCCCCTCAAGATGTACTGTATGTGCGCATACAATTTGTAGATGAGCAGATTTTTGGCCTTGTATGAACAGGTTTACCAGGGATGGTGGTACAGATTACACCCTCTCCACATAAGAAGCCTTTCTGATTACATGTGACATGCCCATTTTTTTTATTGTACATTTAATAAAAAGTTCATATGAAAATTGCTGGTTTGTGACGTTATTCTCCCATGATAACACACGCTTTGACATTT